>NW_027189644.1:60000-95000 GCF_040958095.1 Procambarus clarkii
TTGGCAAACTTTACCTTGTATCTGTTTCCACCGAGTTTGTTTGGGGCGTTCTTCAACATATCAGCAATACTTGTCTCAACATCTCTTTCAGTTGCATTAGTGTGGGTGTTGATACAGGCTTCTGGAAATTTATAAGAATTAATTAATATATATAATTATAATTCACTTTGCTATTCCCCATTCCACAGTCCTCTCGTCCTTCCCACTTCCCTGTCCCCACATCATCCCCACTATTCCCACTTCCCTGTCCCATCGTCCTCCTTACCATTTTCCCCTCCCCTGTCCTTCTTCCTCCCCCACCATCTCCCATTCACCTGTCCCTTTGTCCTCCCCAGCATTCCCCTGTCCCCACCATCCCCAACTCCCCAGTCCCCTCGTCCTCCCCACCATTACCCTCTCCTCTGTCCCCTCGTCTTCCCCACCATACCCCCCTCTCGTCCTCCCCACCATTCCAAACTACCTCATCCGATGCATTCTATAATGGTCTGATGCTTCCATCAGAAAATTGGGAACATCAAATGATCTGATATTCCCATCACTGAAAAATAAGAACAGCTAAAAAAATGAAATGAAAAAAATAAAAAAATAAACTATACTCATGAAATGAACAGTATGGTAAACAACACAGCTCAATTTCAATGCAATGTCACACAAAATTATTAAATCGAAATGAAAATAAATTGAAATCTATGAAAATTCAAATTATCAATACAATCGGAAATATTGAAATAATATCGCAACATAATATAGTGTGGGTTGCTCTTACGTGCAACAGACGGTGCTGTTTTTCAAAAAAGGCATGGTTTTACCTGTCACAAGTGTGGCATCTATACTTATACTCACGAAATGAACGGTATGGTAAACAACATAGCTCAATTGCAATGCAATGTCACAATAACATTTAATAACAATAACATTTAAATATACTTTAAGATATAATCTAGAAGAAAATAAGAACATTGAAACGGTTCATGAACTCGATTTCAATAAAGGACACTATGGGGAACTTTGAAAAACAGTTAATGAGTATAATTAGACAGACTTGTTGCTAGGCAGAGGAGTAAATAATGAGATATATGGCAAATTTTGCAAAATATACGGCACACAAACATTCATACCCAAACAAAGCAAAATGCTAGGTAAGAACAAAGCAGTTGGCCCGTAGGGGAAAGGAGATACCCACAAGACTGGAATACAAGTCATTAACAAGCACACAAGTACTACACTACACAACAACCGCACTACTACCAGAACTGGACGAATCACTACCAAAACAACACATTGCACATCACTACCAAAACAACACAACACAACACAAGCATTGGCAAAGAATTATAGACCAGTTGCACTAACATCCCACATAATAAAATTATTTGAGAGTGATCAGGAGTCAGATTACTAGTTTTATAGAGACCAATGACCTCCACAATCCAGGCCAACAAGGATTTAGAGCAGTTTCTATGATCGAGCCACTGAGATCTATAAAGAATTCTGATCAAGAAAGAGATCTAGGGGTGGTTTTAGATAGAAAACTATAACCTGAGGATCATATTAAGAACATTCTGCGAGGGGCCTATGCTACACTTTTTAACTTTAGAATTGCTTTTAAATACATAGGTCAAAAAGTTTTAAAAGTTTTAAAAGTTTTTTAAACCTCTCGTGTATCATGAGTGTGTTAAAGCATCAGATGGTGCATTCAGATGATGAATATTACCTAGTTCCTTCATCTGGGAAGAATGAACACATATTGGTGCATTCGGATGATAAAAACTAACTACTGTAGTTTAATTGATCAACAGACTGTATATCATATGCAGACTGTATGTGGATCTGCGGGCCACTCCAAACAACAGCCTGGTGGACCAAGCTCCACCAGGGCTAAAGCACAAAGTGATATAGATGTGATAGAGATATTATATATATATATATATATATATATATATATATATATATATATATATATATATATATGTCGTACCTAGTAGCCAGAACTCACTTTTTGGCCTACTATTCAAGGCCCGATTTGCCTAATAAGCCAAGTTTTCCTGAATTAATATATTTTCACTAATTTTTTTCTTATGAAATGATAAATCAACCCATTTCATTATGTATGAGGTCAATTTTTTTTTATTGGAGTTAAAATTAACGTAGATATATGACCGAACCTAACCAACCCTACCTAACCTAACCTAACCTATCTTTATAGGTTAGGTTTGGTTAGGTAGCCGAAAAAGTTAGGTTAGGTTAGGTTAGGTAGGTTAGGTAGTCGAAAAACAATTAATTCATGAAAACTTGGCTTATTAGGCAAATCGGGCCTTGCATAGTAGGCTGAGAAGTGCGTTCTGGCTACTAGGTACGACATATATATATATATATATATATATATATATATATATATATATATATATATATATATATATATATATATATATATATATATATATGTCGTACCTAGTCGCCAGAACGCACTTTTCAGCCTACTATGCAAGGCCCGATTTGCCTAATAAGCCAAGTTTTCATGAATTAATATATTTTCTCTATTTTTTTTCTTATGAAATGATAAAGCTATCCATTTCATTATGTATGAGGTCAATTCTTTTTTTATTGGAGTTAAAATTAATAGAGATATATGACCGAACCTAACCTATCTTTATAGGATAGGTTAGGTAGCTGAAAATGTTAGGTTAGGTAGTCGAAAAAACATTAATTCAAGAAAACTTGGCTTATTAGGCAAATCGGGCCTTGCATAGTAGGCTGAGATGTGCGTTCTGGCTACTAGGTACGACACATTATATATATATATATATATATATATATATATATATATATATATATATATATATATATATATATATATATATATATATATATATATATATATATATATATATATATATATATATATATATATATATATATATATATATATATATATATCGGACAATTAGTAAAAAAAAAAAAAAAAAAAAATTAAATTATTTTACCTTGTACCTAGATCCACCAGGCCTGTTTGGTGCCTGTTTCAGTACTTCAGACATCTGGAAGGTCACATCCTCCTCCTCAACTTGTGGATGTGCGTTGATAGATGATTCTGTAAAATTAAGTTATTTATATAATAATAAATTCAGTATAACAATAATATTCTGTAAAATTAAAAGTAATTTATACATCAATCAGATAAAACTCTCCAGAGATGGTGATACACAACATATAAAGGACAAGTTTCAGAACAAAATATGCATTTAGGAATAAGGTTTTGTACATGTAGGTAGCACATGAGAAAATAAGTGGAAGGTGATCAAGTTTATATTAACATGTTAATGACTTTGTTAAGGCTTTGCAAGAATGAAAAAATATTAATAATATAATATCACCTACCAATTAATTGTACATCATTTATAAGTCAATTATTTGCATTATTATTATTCAATACTAATGATATAAAAATGCATTTTGTAATCTACTATTTATGCAAGTATTAAGCACAGGATCATGAAATAAACTGCAAAATACTGTAATGGATAAACCAATTAATTTTACATTTTCCTATAGCTAAGTCAGTCAGTTCTATTAGCAGCAGAGAACAATTATGCCCAACCTCTATTAAATGAAACAATCTTAAGAGCAAGTGATAGAAATATAATCATTTATGCTTGGGATTATGGAATGGTTCCAAATATGAAAAATATCAAGTTTTTTGGTTAAAATTTTTTAACTTAAAATTTACATTTTTAAGTGAATTTATGACCATAATAATTGAATCACTAATATGATTCACTAATATATAATCCTAATAATAATCACTAATATATAATCCATTGAGCATGCTGCATCTCTTTCAGTCTCTTTGCAATTTGAACAAGAGGGTTTTTAATTGATCGAACCATATTCTTAAAGTAAAGTAAATGAGATGTATTCCATATTTTGCAAAATATACGATGAAGGCACACAAACATTCATGCCAAAACTGAAGGGCAGGATTTATGAGGAGACATTAGAGGCATTAAATATTCCAAACTAGAAGACAGAAGGAAAAGAGGAGATATGATCACTACGTACAAAACAGTAACAGGAATTGATAAACTTGATAGGGAAGATTTCCCGAGACCTGGAATTTCAAGAACAAGAGGTTATAGATTTAAACGAACTAAACAAAGATGCCGAAGAAATGTAAGACAATTCACTTTTGCAAACAGAATGGTAAACGGTTGGAACATGTTAGGTGAGAAGGTGGTGGAGGCCAAATCCGTCAAAAGTTTCAAAGCATTATATGACAAAGAGTGCTGGGAAAATGGGACACCACGAGTGTAGCTCTCCATCCATCTGATTGATAACCCAAATGAATTTTTCATGGATATGATACCAACATCAAATCATAAATCAGATGTGATCCTATCCCCACTGGATTTTGAAGAAGCCATAGACAGTATGCCTATGCACTCTGCACCAGGCCCTGACTCTTGGAACTCTATATTCATCAAGAACTGTAAAAAACGTTATCGCAGGCCCTTCACATTCTTTGGAGACAAAGCCAAGATACTGGCATTGTCCCTGACATACTAAAAACCGCAGAGATAGCACCGCCCCATAAAGGAGGAAATAAGGCAGAGGCAAAAAACTACAGACCGATAGCACTAACATCGCACATCATAAAAATCTTTGAGAGAATGCTAAGAAGTAAGATCACAAAATACATGGAATCACAGCATCTCCATAACCCCAGACAACATGGTTTCAGAACAGGGCGCTCTTGCCTATCACAGTTGCTGGACCACTCTGACATGGCACTAGATGCCATGGAAGACAAACAAAACGCTTTGACAAAAAAAAGCCTTTGACAAATGTGACCATTGTGTTATTGCACATAAAATGCGTTCAAAAGGAATTACCGGAAAAATAGGCAGATAGATATACAACTTCCTGACTAATAGAACCCAATGTGTAGTAGTCAACAAAATAAAATCTGGACCATCAACCGTAAAGAGCTCAGTCCCCAAGCGTACTGTGCTTGCTCCAATACTTTTTCTCATCCTCATATCGGACATAGACAAGGACACAACCTATAGTACTTGATCATCCTTTGCAGATGACACTAGAATCTTCACGAGAGTAGGCAACATAGAGGACACGGCAAACCTCCAATCAGATGTAAATCAGGTCTTTCTATGGGCTACAGAAAATAACATGGTGATTAACGAACATAAGTTTCAGCTCATGCGCTACGGAAAAAATAAAAAATATAAAAACGGAAACCACTTACAAAACTCAGTCAAATCATAACATTGAACGGAAAAGCAACGTAAAGGATTTGGGTGTACTGATGTCAGAAGGCCTTACATTTAAAGAACACAATAAAGTAGCCGTCACAACTGCAAGAAAAATGACAGGATAGATAACAAGAACTTTTCACACTAGAGATGCTATACCGATGATGATAGTTTTCAAGACGCTAGTGCTCTCTAGAGTGGAATACTGCTGCATAATGAAAGCCCCTTTCAAAGCTGGAGAAATTACTGACCTATACTTATGCATTTATCTTCGGTTTAACACAACAGGCACCAGACACACGCTAGGCATCATACACACTAGGATAAAACAAACATTAGGCCAGAAGTCAGAAAAGAATTCAAAGAATTTTACTGGAAAGGCTTGCTGTTAGGAAAGGAAGTAATTGAGATGAATTAATGCACAGTATGTCAATTTTGTGAAATATATGATAAAGGAACAAAAACATTTATACCAAAACAAAGATGCAGAACTAGGAAACAGGATTTGTTCAACTGAAATTTCAAGACGGACAGAGACCAAAAGACACAAAAATGGAATCAATATACGAAGAGGCCAAACCCCCAAACATACCAGTAATACAAAGAGAAACAACTACACGGCAGTGAGGAGAGAGGCAGAAAGAAATTTTGAAAAAAAGGAACAAACAAATGTAAAGTAGAACAAATCATATTCTATAAATACAGCAACAACCAATTGCAGGTAAAGGATAATATTCAGAGCTTTTAAATGCATGGATGGCGAAATACTCAAGAAATTGTTCACGACTTTTGTTAGACCAAAGTTGGAATATGCAGCGGTTGTATGGTGCCCATATCTTAAGAAGCACATAAACAAACTGGAAAAGGTGCAAAGACATGCTACTAAGTGGCTCCCAGAACTGAAGGACAAGAACTATGAGGAGAGGTTAGAGGCATTAAATATACCAAATATACTACACAAATATATATACTACACATGCACAATAAACTACCCTACACAGGCTGAGTATGGTGTGTACAATAAATTATTAGCTAAAAGATAAGACTGAGTTTGTATAAATGGGGGTTAAGTCAGAGTGGGAAAATGTAAGTGGAGTGCCTAAAAACCCTGTCCTGGGACCTCTGTAATTCATAATATATACAAATAATTTAGACTCAGGTTTGATCAGCAATATTTGAAAATTTCCAGACGATACAAAAGGGATTTTTTTCTGGATTCAGGATTATTTTTTTATGGCTGAAAACAGGTTTTCAGCAATAAAAGAAATACAGTATTGCTGGAACAACCGTCGACATCTTCAAGAGAAAACCTGAACATCTTCAAGAAGTGAAGATGACCTTGAGAAGAAGTATAGGTTGGGAGAAGTATAGGTTAGGAATTGTCTCCAAAGAATTCTCAAAGAATTACTCGTTATTGCTATCCAAGATAATTAGACGAGCCAAAGCTAAATACTACGAAGATAAATTTACCCAAATAAAGAGTACCTTACCTAAAAATATGTATGTACCTTACGTAAATAAACATTTGATTTTGAAGTGCCGGACAAACAAGGCTGTGGTGGATATGTGGGCCTGAGGGGCCTGTCCAAGCAACAGCCTGTTGGACCAAGCTCTCACATGTCAAGCCTGGCCTTGGAAGGGCTTGGTGAGTAGAACAACTACCAGAACCCTATAATGCATGTATCAAGGTGTCCAGGCAGTGAGCACCACATAATGCAGTGCAGTCCTGTAAGAATAAGCACAGTAAGTATGGGCATGGAGGGGGTGCAGCAGTGGCTTGTGAAGGGCTGGAGAGTAAATGGACATGCCCAGGGGTAAAAAGCATTAGGGTAACAGAACATAGCCCATAAAAATAGTAATGACAATGAATGAATAATTATATGAATGCAATAATACTTCATATCTCAATAGGAATACTAAGCAGGATGCAAGACAAGGTACTGGTGGTGATAGTGGTTGGTACAAGTCCTCACATCCCCACAGACACCAGTAACAGCCCTCACCTCCCAACACAGTACCCTTGTAGCGAGTTAATCTTATACTCGCTTCATTATCTTATAGCATAACTAATTAACACTAATTACAGAAGCTACACAGGTGATACTTTGGTGTGAGTTGAGCGCACTGAGCGTCGGTATCGCTACACCCTTGTTCCTTAACAACCCTTTGGACCTTTATTACAGAAAAATAGAATCAATTAATTTAATAAAATATAAAATATAAGTGCTTACTTACGATAATACTATCGGTGGAACACAAAATCTTCTTCTTCTTGATAGTAGGTGCAGTTTGCATGAAGGGTTAGTCCTCGCCATGACTGAACTGACGACAAAATGGCCGATGTGTTGATATGGCGTCAGGTGACGCTGTGACGTCACAGGTGAGGGACGCTTTGCGCATTACTCCCTCGTACTTAAAAAGTACTACAGGTACTTTTTGGTTTTATTTTTGAATATGGCAGAAGTTGGACAGCTTTTCAAATCATTATAAGGGAGTGAGTTCCATAGACTAGGTCCCTTTATTTACATAGAGTGTTTACATAGATTAAGTTTGACTCTGGGGATATCAAAGAGATATTTATGTCTGGTGGGGACGTGGCCATGTGTTCTATTACATCTGTCCAGGAAGAGTTTCAGAACAGGGTTTGCAGTTAGAAAAAGGGCTTTATAAACGTAATTTACACAGGAGAATGTATGGAGTGAATTTGTTTAGCATGTTTAAGGATTTGAACAAGGGAGCTGTGTGTTGTCTGAAGGTAGAGTTATTTATTGTCCTGATAGCAGATTTTTACTGGATGATGATGGGCTTGAGGTAGTTTGCAGAGGTTGAACCCCAAGCACAAACGCCATAAGAATGATAGGGATAGATAAGTGCATAATAGAGTGAGAGGAGAGCAGAGTAGGGTACATAATATCTGATCTTAAACAGTATACCAACTGTTTTAGAAACCTTTTTAGTTATGTGTTGTATATGGGTGCGGAAGTTGAGTCTCTTGTCTAAGTATAGGCTAAGAAACTTTCCATCATTTTTATTGCTAATGTTTACATTATCTATCTGAAGCTGAATTGCATTTGTTGATTTGTTTCCAAATAAGATATAGTAGGTCTTTTCTATGTTTTGTGTGAGGTTTGTTGGTTGACATCCACAAGTAGACTTTTTTTAATTAATTGTTTACAACATTATTTAACAGGAGTGGGTTGGGGTCAGAGTAGATGAGTAGTATCATCAGCCAACAATATAGGTTTAAGTATGTTAGAGACATTAGGGAGATCATTGATGTATATAAGAAACAGGAGGGTCCTAGGATGCTGCTCTGTGGCACCTTTACGGTAATTAAGTGGTAGAGTGGGAGAGGTTATATCATTGATGGCTTCATATTGGTGTCTGTTACTAAGATAGGATCGGATATAGTTTAGGGCAAGGCCACGGATTCCATAATGGTGGAATTTAAGTAAGAGGTAGTTATGGTTAACAGTATCAAAGGCCTTTCTCAGGCCGATGAAGAGTTCAATTGGAAACTCACTTTTGTCAAGGGCTGAGAAGATTAAGTCAAGCAGACTAACAATAGCATCATTGGTACTCTTTTGGGAGCGGAAGCCAAACTGACAGGGACTTAGTATATTGAATTTTACAAGATTGGAGTAGAGCTGTTTGTAAAAAAAAAAAAAATAATTTTGATAATATAGGTAGATTCGATATGGGTCTGTAATTATTTATGTCTGCCGTGTTACCTCCTTTATGAACTGGCGTTACTCTTGCTTTTTTAAGGATATCAGGGAAGGTATGACACTCTAGGGATTTGTTGAACAGCAGTGCTATGGATGGTGCAAGGGCATGGGTGGCACGCCTGTGTACCATCGATGGTATTTCACTAATGTTCCCAGCTTTGGTTTTTAGCGAGTGAATGATGGACACAACATCTGTAGGGCTGACCGGAGAGAGGAGAAGAGAGTTTGGATAGCTGCGTGAAAGATATGTGGTAACATATGTCTGAGTCTCTGGGATTTTTCGGGCAAGGTGAGCACCAAACGATGAAAAGAAGCTATTAAATTCAGTTGCTGTTTCAAGATCTGTTGCAGGTGTATAACCATCCTTGGAGATTTTTATCTTATTATGTGAATGTTGTTTAGCTCCTAGGATGGTAGAGATGGCTCTCCATGTGCTTTTTATGTTGCCTTTTGCTTCTTTGAATCTATTCTCGTAATAGGAACGCTTTGCTCTTATTATACTATTATTATACTTATATTATATTATTATTATACTTATTATTAATTATGCGGATCAGGACATCACCTGATCAAACACATCAAACATCGTTTGACCACCATCAAACACACACACGGCGAGTCATCTACGTAGGTATTTATTGGGTGCTGGTATTCATATAACTTTTGGTGACCGTTTTTGCTGATTTTCTTCTAGAGAATGTTATTGCGAACACGTTGGTACCAAAATGAAATACATAGCTCGAGAACTAAGGTCAGGAGAGTAAAAAGAGTATACACATTTTTGTTTTGACGCTTAATTAAGGTTATTGTGAGTACTCATCGCCTGCCTAGAAACTGGAACTAGTAATTCCATCTATCATACATATCATACAAGAGGAGCCACACATCTATGGATCATCCAATAAAATCAGCAGACTTCTAGATGTTACTACTGCTCGGCTTAGACTCAATTACAAGTATCTCTGGGAATTCTCATTATCTGCTGATGTAGACCTGACCAAATGTAAACTGTGTCAACAAAATTATTCGCACACCCTCCGTCACTATGTGATGGAGTGCGAAAAGATACATGAATTTAGAGACAATTCTATAACCAATGTTCCAGCGATGTGTCAATATTTCATTCAAAATGATCTGCTACCAGAAATTTTAGCCAAATATCCCCAGTTTGCTAACTGTAGATAACAACTAAGTGATTGTAACCTATCCACCGCTGCCCACTGGATGGGGGACGGTGTGCAGGACAAACATATAAATTTTGATACTAGCTCTCCACATATGTCAGTTGCTTAATTTAGAACCTGTACTTGAGGTCGATCTCGAACCCATTGTTGATGTGATGACTTATATTGAATTTTGTAACTAGCTCATCAAGATTGTAACTTGCTTAGCTAAATGAATTGTGGGGTTCAGTCCCTGAGCCCATTATGTGCCTCTGTAACCCTTTCCACAACCGCCCACAAGATGGGTATGGGGTGCATAATGGGGTGGGGTGTCTTGGCCAAACGTGCCACATCAAAACCACAAGTTGACATTGAATGTGAATTAACAATGAGACAAGTAAGATTTATACTAATACATTTATACTAACTCTGTTGAGCGTTGACCATTTATACATCAAATCTGTTGATGTGAGCACTTTAGTTTAGTCTGCCGTTTAAAGAAAAAAAGAGCATATCAATGGTATATCACAGAAAACGAATTTATCATAAACTCATGTATTTGTCTTATCATATTGAACTGCATTCATATTTTTAATATATAACAATATGAATATACAAATTTCTGTAAATCCCCTACCTTGTTGGAATCTGTGGAAATGAATGAGCAAATGTGCTGGCTGAAGGCGCTGAAGGAAACCACATTGGTTTCATTTTGGATACAAATGTCCATGGAAATTCAAAATGGAAACTAATTATATAGTTGAACCTGCAGAGACGAGTTTAAGAATCTGTGTTGAGAGTGATGGACACAGCCTTCACAATTATACTTCAGAGAATGTAAACATCTAAGAGTCATTAGAAATATGTGTAGAATAATAAACCCTACATTGTTTGAGTTAGGGAAAACACCATTTGTGATATATAGATACTATAGCTGTTCCTAAAGATTCACCCTTTTTTGCACCAGCAAGATAACATATAAGATTTTAAGAGTTGACGAATGTTAATATTCTTGATTGATAAACTGTGAACTTGAGACATAGTTAATAAGAACATATTAACACAACAAAATGTTTTCAAAATCCTTAACACCACTTTCCAGCAACTTATATAATTTATATAAATTATTTTAGAGAATAATACATAAATTATATATTTAAACATGATATAGTGTTTAGTGGAATGTATAAGGAGTCAAATTGTGTTAAAAAGAGCAATTTTTAGAAAATTTGGAAAAATACTTTTTTCTGTTCAAATTATAACTAAATGGATTATAAAGGTTTCACTCAGCCAATATATATCATTCACAATTTATTAATGAATTTTACAAAAAAACACCATAAATTTTATATTTAAACATGTAAAAACTATTTGTTTTACATTTGGAAGAAAATAATTGTAGAAAAACAATTTATAATTAAACCTTTGTGTTTGGATTTTTTGAGTAAAAGTTTCTCAAAGGCTCTCCTGCACCATTCTCAATGCAAATCATTCCCACACCTATGGCAAGAGATAGGCGAACGTTGTGTAGATGATTTGTGTTTGCTGGGCAGCACCTACCACAGGTCAGGTTCCTTCACCCGTTCACATCCACCAGCAACACCTACCACAGGTCAGGTTCATTCACTCGTTCACATCCATTAGCAGCACCTATCACAGGCCAGGTTCCTTCACTCGTTCACATCCACTAGCAGCACCTACCACAGGATAGGTTTCTTCACCCGTTCACATCCCCCAGCAGCACCTACCACCGGTCAGGTTCATTCACTCGATCACATCCATTAGCAGCACCTATCACAGGCCAGGTTCCTTCACTCGTTCACATCCCCCAGCAGCACCTACTACCGGTCAGGTTCCTTCACTCGTTCACATCCACCAGCAGCACCTACCACAGGTCAGGTTCCTTCACTCGTTCACATCCCCCAGCAGCACCTACTACAGGTCAGGTTCCTTCACGCGTTCACATCCACCAGCAGCACCGACCACAGGCTAGATCCTTCACCCGTTCACATCCCCCAGCAGCACCTATCACAGGTCAGGTTCCTTCACTCGTTCACATCCACCAGCAGCACCTACCACAGGTCAGGTTCCTTCACTCGTTCACATCCACAAGCATCACCTACCACAGGATAGGTTTCTTCACCCGTTCACATCCCCCAGCAGCACCTACCACAGGTCAGGTTCCTTCACCAGTTCAAATACCCTAGCAACACCTACCACAGGTCAGGTTCCTTCACCCGTTCACATCCACCAGCAGCACCTACCACAGGTCAGGTTCCTTCACCGTTCACATCCCCCAGCAACACCTACAACAGGTCAGGTTCCTTCACCCGTTCACACCCCCTTGCAGCACCTACCACAGGTCAGGTTCTTTCACCCGTTCACACCCACCATTAGCACCCACCACAGGTCAGGTTCCTTCACCCGTTCACATCCACCAGCAGCACCTACCACAGGTCGGGTTTGTTCACCCGTTCACACCCCCAGCAGCACCCACCACAGGCCAGGTTCCTTCACCCGTTCACATCCCCCAGCAACACCTACCACAGGTCAGGTTCCTTCACTCGTTCACATCCCCCAGCAGCACCTACCACAGGTAAGGTTCCTTCACCCGTTCACATCCCCCAGCAACACCTACAACAGGTCAGGTTCCTTCACCCGTTCACACCCCCCAACAGCACCTACCACAGGTTAGGTTCCTTCACCTGTTCACGTCCACCAGCAACACCTACCACAGGTCGGGTTCCTTCACCCATTCACACCCCCCAGCAGCACCTACCACAGGACAGGTTTCTTCACTCGTTCACATCCCCCAGCAGCACCTACTACAGGTCAGGTTTCTTCACTTGTTCACATCCACCAGCAGCACCTACCACAGGTCAGGTTATTTCACTCGTTCACATCCAACAGCAGCACCTACAACAGGCCAGGTTCCTTCACCCGTTCACATCCCCCAGCAGCACCTACCACAGGTCAGGTTCCTTCACTCGTTCACATCCCCCAGCAGAACCTACCACAGGTCAGGTTCCTTCACTCGTTCACATCCACCAGCAGCACCAACCACAGGCCAGGTTCCTTCACCCGTTCACATCCCCCAGCAGCACCTACCACAGGTCAGGTTCCTTCACTCGTTCATATCCCCCAGCAGCACCTACCACAGGTCAGGTTCTTTCACTCATTCACATCCCCCAGCAGCACCTACTACCGGTCAGATTCCTTCACTCGTTCACATCCACCAGCAGCACCTACCACAGGTCAGGTTCCTTCACTCGTTCACATCCACCAGCAGCACCTACTACAGGCCAGGTTCCTTCACCCGTTCACACCCCCAGCAGCACCTACCACAGGTCAGGTTCCTTCACCCGTTCACACCCACCAGCAGCACCTACCACAGGTCGGGTTCCTTCACCCATTCACACCCCCCAGCAGCACCTATCACAGGCCAGGTTCCTTCACTCGTTCAAATCCCCCAGCAGCACCTACCACAGGTAAGGTTCCTTCACCCGTTCACATCCCCCAGCAACACCTACAACAGGTCAGGTTCCTTCACCCGTTCACACCCCCCAACAGCACCTACCACAGGTTAGGTTCCTTCACCTGTTCACGTCCACCAGCAACACCTACCACAGGTCGGGTTCCTTCACCCATTCACACCCCCCAGCAGCACCTACCACAGGTCAGGTTCCTTCACCAGTTCACATACCCTAGCAACACCTACCACAGGTCAGGTTCCTTCACCCGTTCACATCCACCAGCAGCACCTACCACAGGTCAGGTTCCTTCACTCGTTCACACCCCCCAGCAGCACCTACCACAGGTCAGGTTCCTTCACCCGTTCACACCCACCAGCAGCACCCACCACAGGTCAGGTTCCTTCACCCGTTCACATCCACCAGCAGCACCTACCACAGGTCGGGTTCGTTGACCCGTTCACATCCCCCAGCAGCACCTACCACAGGTCAGGTTCCTTCACTCGTTCACATCCCCCAGCAGCTCTAACACAGGCCACGTTCCCTCACTCGTTCACATCTCCCTGCAGCACCTACCACAGGTCAGGTTCCTTCACTTGTTCACATCCCCCAGCACCACCTACCACAGGCCAGGTTCCTTCACTCGTTCACATCCCCCAGCAGCACCTACTACAGGTCAGGTTTCTTCACTTGTTCACATCCACCAGCAGCACCGACCACAGGCCAGGTTCCTTCACCCGTTCACATCCCCCAGCAGCACCTATCACAGGTCATGTTCCTTCACCCGTTCACACATCCCCCAGGAGCACCTACCACAGGTCAGGTTCCTTCACTCGTTCACATCCATTAGCACCACCTATCACAGGCCAGGTTCCTTCACTCGTTCACATCCCCCAGCAGCACCTACTACCGGTCAGGTTCCTTCACTCGTTCACATCCACCAGCAGCACCTACCACAGGTCAGGTTCCTTCACTCGTTCACATCCCCCAGCAGCACCTACCACCGGACAGGTTCCTTCACTCGTTCACATCCACCAGCAGCACCTACCACAGGCCAGGTTCCTTCACAAGTTCACATCCACCAGCATCCCCTACCACAGGTCGGGTTCCTTCACCCGTTCACATCCACCAGCAGTACCTACCACAGGTCGGGTTCCTACACTCGTTCACACCCACCAGCAGCACCTACCACAGGTCGGGATCCATCACTCGTTCAAACCCACCAGCAGCACCTACCACAGGTCGGTTTCCTTCACCCGTTCACACCGCCCAGCAGCACCTACCACAGGTCAGGTTCCTTCACCAGTTCACATACCCTAGCAACACCTACCACAGGTCAGGTTCCTTCACCCGTTCACATCCACCAGCAGCACCTACCACAGGTCAGGTTCCTTCACCCGTTCACACCCACCAGCAGCACCCACCACAGGTCAGGTTCCTTCACCCGTTCACATCCACCAGCAGCACCTACCACAGGTCGGGTTCGTTCACCCGTTCACACCCTCAGCAGCACCCACCACAGGCCAGGTTCCTTCACCCGTTCACATCACCCAGCAACACCTACCACAGGTCAGGTTCCTTCACTCGTTCACATCCATTAGCAGCACCTATCACAGGCCAGGTTCCTTCACCCGTTCACATACCCCAGCAGCACCTACCACAGGTCAGGTTCCTTCACCCGTTCACATCCACCAGCAACACCTACCACAGGTCAGGTTCATTCACTCGTTCACATCCATTAGCAGCACCTATCACAGGCCAGGTTCCTTCACTCGTTCACATCCACTAGCAGCACCTACCACAGGATAGGTTTCTTCACTCGTTCACATCCCCCAGCAGCACCTACCACCGGTCAGGTTCATTCACTCGTTCACATCCATTAGCAGCACCTATCACAGGCCAGGTTCCTTCACTCGTTCACATCCCCCAGCAGCACCTACTACCGGTCAGGTTCCTTCACTCGTTCACATCCACCAGCAGCACCTACCACAGGTCAGGTTCCTTCACTCGTTCACATCCCCCAGCAGCACCTACTACAGGTCAGGTTCCTTCACGCGTTCACATCCACCAGCAGCACCGACCACAGGCTAGATCCTTCACCCGTTCACATCCCCCAGCAGCACCTATCACAGGTCAGGTTCCTTCACTCGTTCACATCCACCAGCAGCACCTACCACAGGTCAGGTTCCTTCACTCGTTCACATCCACAAGCAGCACCTACCACAGGATAGGTTTCTTCACCCGTTCACATCCCCCAGCAGCACCTACCACAGGTCAGGTTCATTCACTCGTTCACATCCATTAGCAGCACCTATCACAGGCCAGGTTCCTTCACTCGTTCACATCCTCCAGCAGCACCTACTTCCGGTCAGGTTCCTTCACTCGTTCACATCCACCAGCAACAACTATCACAGGTCAGGTTCCTTCACCAGTTCACATCCCCCAGCAACACCTACAACAGGTCAGCTTCCTTCACCCGTTCACACCCCCCAGCAGCACCTACCACAGGTCAGGTTCCTTCACCTGTTCACATCCACCAACAACACCTACCACAGGTCAGGTTCCTTCACCCGTTCACATCCACCAGCAGCACCTACCACAGGTCAGGTTCCTTCACCTGTTCACACTCCCCAGCAGCACCTACCACAGGTCAGGTTCCTTCACCCGTTCACACCCACCAGCAGCACCCACCACAGGTCAGGTTCCTTTACCCGTTCACATCCACCACCAGCCCCTACCACAGGTCGGGTTCCAACACCCGTTCACATCCACCAGCAGTACCTACCACAGGTCGGGTTCCTTCACCCGTTCACACCCTCAGCAGCACCTACCACAGGTCAGGTTCCTTCACCCGTTCACACCCACCAGCAGCACCTACCACAGGTCAGGTTCCTTCACCCGTTCACACCCACCAGCAGCACCCACCACAGGTCAGGTTCCTTTACCCGTTCACATCCACCACCAGCCCCTACCACAGGTCGGGTTCCAACACCCGTTCACATCCACCAGCAGTACCTAACACAGGTCGGGTTCCTTCACCCGTTCACACCCCCAGCAGCACCTACCACAGGTCAGGTTCCTTCACCCGTTCACACCCACCAGCAGCACCTACCACAGGTCAGGTTCCTTCACCCGTTCACACCCACCAGCAGCACCCACCACAGGTCGGGTTCCTTCACCCGTTCACACCCCCCAGCAGCACCTACCACAGGTCAGGTTCCTTCACCAGTTCACATCCCCCAGCAGCACCTATCACAGGTCAGGTTCCTTCAACTCGTTCACATCCACCAGCAGCACCTACCACAGGTCAGGTTCCTTCACTCGTTCACATCCACCAGCAGCACCAACCACAGGCCAGGTTCCTTCACCCCTTCACATCCCCCAGGAGCACCTACCACAGGTCACGTTCCTTCACCCGTTCACATCCCCCAGGAGCACCTACCACAGGTCAGGTTCCTTCACTCGTTCTTATCCATTAGCAGCACCTATCACAGGCCAGGTTCCTTCACCCATTCGCATCCCCCTGCAGCACCTACTACCCCTCAGGTTCCTTCACTCGTTCACATCCACCAGCAGCACCTACCACAGGTCAGGTTCCTTCACTCGTTCACATCCCCCAGCAGCACCTACTACCGGACAGGTTCCTTCACTCGTTCACATCCACCAGCAGCACCTATCACAGGCCAGGTTCCTTCACAAGTTCACATCCACCAGCATCCCCTACCACTGGTCGGGTTCCTTCACCCGTTCACAACCACCAGCAGTACCTACCACAGGTCGGGTTCCTACACTCGTTCACACCCACCAGCAGCACCTACCACAGGTCGGGATCCATCACTCGTTCAAACCCACCAGCAGCACCTACCACAGGTCGGTTTCCTTCACCCGTTCACACCCCCCAGCAGCACCTACCACAGGTCAGGTTCCTTCACCAGTTCAAATACCCTAGCAACACCTACCACAGGTCAGGTTCCTTCACCCGTTCACATCCACCAGCAGCACCTACCACAGGTCAGGTTCCTTCACCGTTCACATCCCCCAGCAACACCTACAACAGGTCAGGTTCCTTCACCCGTTCACACCCCCTTGCAGCACCTACCACAGGTCAGGTTCTTTCACCCGTTCACACCCACCATTAGCACCCACCACAGGTCAGGTTCCTTCACCCGTTCACATCCACCAGCAGCACCTACCACAGGTCGGGTTTGTTCACCCGTTCACACCCCCAGCAGCACCCACCACAGGCCAGGTTCCTTCACCCGTTCACATCCCCCAGCAACACCTACCACAGGTCAGGTTCCTTCACTCGTTCACATCCCCCAGCAGCACCTACCACAGGACAGGTTTCTTCACTCGTTCACATCCCCCAGCAGCACCTACTACAGGTCAGGTTTCTTCACTTGTTCACATCCACCAGCAGCACCTACCACAGGTCAGGTTATTTCACTCGTTCACATCCAACAGCAGCACCTACAACAGGCCAGGTTCCTTCACCCGTTCACATCCCCCAGCAGCACCTACCACAGGTCAGGTTCCTTCACTCGTTCACATCCCCCAGCAGAACCTACCACAGGTCAGGTTCCTTCACTCGTTCACATCCACCAGCAGCACCAACCACAGGCCAGGTTCCTTCACATGTTCACATCCCCCAGCAGCACCAACCACAGGTCAGGTTCCTTCACTCGTTCATATCCCCCAGCAGCACCTACCACAGGTCAGGTTCTTTCACTCATTCACATCCCCCAGCAGCACCTACTACCGGTCAGATTCCTTTACTCGTTCACATCCACCAGCAGCACCTACCACAGGTCAGGTTCCTTCACTCGTTCACATCCACCAGCAGCACCTACTACAGGCCAGGTTCCTTCACCTGTTCACATCCCCCAGCAGCACCTACCACAGGTCAGGTTCCTTCACTCGTTCACATCCCCCAGCAGCACCTACCACAGGTCAGGTTCCTTCACTCGTTCACATCCACCAGCAGCACCTATCACAGGCCAGGTTCCTTCACTCGTTCAAATCCCCCAGCAGCACCTACCACAGGTAAGGTTCCTTCACTCGTTCACATCCACCAGCAGCACCTACCACAGGCCAGGTTCCTTCACCCTTTCACATCCACCACCAGCCCCTTCCACAGGTCGGGTTCCTTCACCCGTTCACACCCCCAGCAGCACCTACCACAGGTCAGGTTCCTTCACCCGTTCACACCCACCAGCAGCACCTACCACAGGTCGGGTTCCTTCACCCATTCACACCCCCCAGCAGCACCTACCACAGGTCAGGTTCCTTCACCCGTTCACATCCACCAGCAGCACCTACCACAGGTCAGGTTCCTTCACCCGTTCACATCCCCCAGCAACACCTACAACAGGTCAGGTTCCTTCACCCGTTCACACCCCCCAACAGCACCTACCACAGGTTAGGTTCCTTCACCTGTTCACGTCCACCAGCAACACCTACCACAGGTCGGGTTCCTTCACCCATTCACACCCCCCAGCAGCACCTACCACAGGTCAGGTTCCTTCACCAGTTCACATACCCTAGCAACACCTACCACAGGTCAGGTTCCTTCACCCGTTCACATCCACCAGCAGCACCTACCACAGGTCAGGTTCCTTCACTCGTTCACACCCCCCAGCAGCACCTACCACAGGTCAGGTTCCTTCACCCGTTCACACCCACCAGCAGCACCCACCACAGCTCAGGGTCCTTCACCCGTTCACATCCACCAGCAGCACCTACCACAGGTCGGGTTCGTTGACCCGTTCACATCCCCCAGCAGCACCTACCACAGGTCAGGTTCCTTCACTCGTTCACATCCCCCAGCAGCTCTAACACAGGCCACGTTCCTTCACTCGTTCACATCTCCCTGCAGCACCTACCACAGGTCAGGTTCCTTCACTTGTTCACATCCCCCAGCACCACCTACCACAGGCCAGGTTCCTTCACTCGTTCACATCCCCCAGCAGCACCTACCACAGGTCGGTTTCCTTCACCCGTTCACACCGCCCAGCAGCACCTACCACAGGTCAGGTTCCTTCACCAGTTCACATACCCTAGCAACACCTACCACAGGTCAGGTTCCTTCACCCGTTCACATCCACCAGCAGCACCTACCACAGGTCAGGATCCTTCACCCGTTCACACCCACCAGCAGCACCCACCACAGGTCAGGTTCCTTCACCCGTTCACATCCACCAGCAGCACATACCACAGGTCGGGTTCGTTCACCCGTTCACACCCTCAGCAGCACCCACCACAGGCCAGGTTCCTTCACCCGTTCACATCCCCCAGCAACACCTACCACAGGTCAGGTTCCTTCACTCGTTCACATCCATTAGCAGCACCTATCACAGGCCAGGTTCCTTCACCCGTTCACATACCCCAGCAGCACCTACCGCAGGTCAGGTTCCTTCACCCGTTCACATCCACCAGCAACACCTACCACAGGTCAGGTTCCTTCACCCGTTCACACCCCCCAACAGCACCTACCACAGGTTAGGTTCCTTCACCTGTTCACGTCCACCAGCAACACATACCACAGGTCGGGTTCCTTCACCCATTCACACCCCCCAGCAGCACCTACCACAGGTCAGGTTCCTTCACCAGTTCACATACCCTAGCAACACCTACCACAGGTCAGGTTCCTTCACCCGTTCACATCCACCAGCAGCACCTACCACAGGTCAGGTTCCTTCACTCGTTCACACCCCCCAGCAGCACCTACCACAGGTCAGGTTCCTTCACCCGTTCACACCCACCAGCATCACCCACCACAGGTCAGGTTCCTTCACCCGTTCACATCCACCAGCAGCACCTACCACAGGTCGGGTTCGTTGACCCGTTCACATCCCCCAGCAGCACCTACCACAGGTCAGGTTCCTTCACTCGTTCACATCCCCCAGCAGCTCTAACACAGGCCACGTTCCTTCACTCGTTCACATCTCCCTGCAGCACCTACCACAGGTCAGGTTCCTTCACTTGTTCACATCCCCCAGCACCACCTACCACAGGCCAGGTTCCTTCACTCGTTCACATCCCCCAGCAGCACCTACTACCGGTCAGGTTCCTTCACTCGTTCACATCCCCCAGCAGCACCTACCACCGGACAGGTTCCTTCACTCGTTCACATCCACCAGCAGCACCTACCACAGGCCAGGTTCCTTCACAAGTTCACATCCACCAGCATCCCCTACCACAGGTCGGGTTCCTTCACCCGTTCACATCCACCAGCAGTACCTACCACAGGTCGGGTTCCTACACTCGTTCACACCCACCAGCAGCACCTACCACAGGTCGGGATCCATCACTCGTTCAAACCCACCAGCAGCACCTACCACTGGTCGGTTTCCTTCACCCGTTCACACCGCCCAGCAGCACCTACCACAGGTCAGGTTCCTTCACCAGTTCACATACCCTAGCAACACCTACCACAGGTCAGGTTCCTTCACCCGTTCACATCCACCAGCAGCACCTACCACAGGTCAGGTTCCTTCACCCGTTCACACCCACCAGCAGCACCCACCACAGGTCAGGTTCCTTCACCCGTTCACATCCACCAGCAGCACCTACCACAGGTCGGGTTCGTTCACCCGTTCACACCCTCAGCAGCACCCACCACAGGCCAGGTTCCTTCACCCGTTCACATCCCCCAGCAACACCTACCACAGGTCAGGTTCCTTCACTCGTTCACATCCATTAGCAGCACCTATCACAGGCCAGGTTCCTTCACCCGTTCACATACCCCAGCAGCACCTACCACAGGTCAGGTTCCTTCACCCGTTCACATCCACCAGCAGCACGTACCACAGGTCGGGTTCGATCACCCATTCACACCCCCCAGCAGCACCTACCACAGGTCGGGTTCTTTCACCCGTTCATACCCCCAGCATCACCCACCACAGGTCACGTTCCTTCACTAGATCACATCCCCCAGCAGCACCTACCACAGGTCAGGTTCCTTCACTCGTTCACATCCCCCAGCAGCACCTACTACCGGTCAAGTTCCTTCACTCGTTCACATCCACCAGCAGCACCTACCACAGGTCAGGTTCCTTCACAGGTTCACATCCCCCAGCAGCACCTACCACAGGTCAGGTTCCTTCACTCGTTCACATCCACCAGCAGTACCCATCACAGGCCAGGTTCCTTCACCCGTTCACATCCCCCAGCAGCACCTACCACAGGTCAGGTTCCTTCACTCGTTCACATCCCCCAGCAGCACCAACCACAGGTCAGGTTCCTTCTCCCGTTCACATCCACCAGCAACACCTACCACAGGTCAGGTTCCTTCACGCGTTCACATCCCCCAGCAGCACCTCCCACAGGTCATGTTCCTTCACTCGTTCAAATCCACCAGCAGCACCTACCACAGGCCAGGTTCCTTCACCCATTCACATCCACCAGTATCCCCTACCACAGGTCGGGTTCCTTCACCCGTTCACACCCACCAGCAGCACCTACCACAGGTCAGGTTCCTTCACCCGTTCATACCCACCAGCAGCACCTACCACAGGTCGGGTTCCTTCACCCGTTCACACCCCCCAGCAGCACCTACCACAGGTCAGGTTCCTTCACCAGTTCACATCCCCCAGCAGCACCTATCACAGGTCAGGTTCCTTCAACTCGTTCACATCCACCAGCAGCACCTATCACAGGTCAGGTTCCTTCACTCGTTCACATCCACCAGCAGCACCTACCACAGGCCAGGTTCCTTCACCCCTTCACATCCCCCAGGAGCACCTACCACAGGTCACGTTCCTTCACCCGTTCACATACCCCAGGAGCACCTACCACAGGTCAGGTTCCTTCACTCGTTCTTATCCATTAGCAGCACCTATCACAGGCCAGGTTCCTTCACCCGTTCACATCCCCCCGCAGCACCTACTACCCCTCACGTTCCTTCACTCGTTCACATCCACCAGCAGCACCTACCACAGGTCAGGTTCCTTCACTCGTTCACATCCCCCAGCAGCACCTACTACCGGACAGGTTCCTTCACTCGTTCACATCCACCAGCAGCACCTATCACAGGCCAGGTTCCTTCACAAGTTCACATCCACCAGCATCCCCTACCACAGGTCGGGTTCCTTCACCCGTTCACAACCACCAGCAGTACCTACCACAGGTCGGGTTCCTACACTCGTTCACACCCACCAGCAGCACCTACCACAGGTCGGGATCCATCACTCGTTCAAACCCATCAGCAGCACCTACCACAGGTCGGTTTCCTTCACCCGTTCACACCCCCCAGCAGCACCTACCACAGGTCAGGTTCCTTCACCAGTTCAAATACCCTAGCAACACCTACCACAGGTCAGGTTCCTTCACCCGTTCACATCCACCAGCAGCACCTACCACAGGTCAGGTTCCTTCACCGTTCACATCCCCCAGCAACACCTACAACAGGTCAGGTTCCTTCACCCGTTCATACCCCCTTGCAGCACCTACCACAGGTCAGGTTCTTTCACCCGTTCACACCCACCATTAGCACCCACCACAGGTCTGGTTCCTTCACCCGTTCACATCCACCAGCAGCACCTACCACAGGTCGGGTTCGTTCACCCGTTCACACCCCCAGCAGCACCCACCACAGGCCAGGTTCCTTCACCCGTTCACATCCCCAAGCAACACCTACCACAGGTCAGGTTCCTTCACTCGTTCACATCCATTAGCAGTACCTATCACAGGCCAGGTTCCTTCACCCGTTCACATCCCCCAGCAGCACCTACCACAGGTCAGGTTCCTTCACTCGTTCACATCCCCCAGCAGCACCTACCACAGGACAGGTTTCTTCACTCGTTCACATCCCCCAGCAGCACCTACTACAGGTCAGGTTCCTTCACTTGTTCACATCCACCAGCAGCACCTACCACAGGTCAGGTTATTTCACTCGTTCACATCCAACAGCAGCACCTACAACAGGCCAGGTTCCTTCACCCGTTCACACATCCCCCAAGAGCACCTACCCAGCAAACACAAATCATCTACACAACGTTCGCCTATCTCTTGCCATAGGTGTGGGAATGATTTGCATTGAGAATGGTGCAGGAGAGCCTTTGAGAAACTTTTACTCAAAAAATCCAAACACAAAGGTTTAATTATAAATTGTTTTTCTACAATTATTTTCTTCCAAATGTAAAACAAATAGTTTTTACATGTTTAAATATAAAATTTATGGTGTTTTTTTGTAAAATTCATTAATAAATTGTGAATGATATATATTGGCTGAGTGAAACCTTTATAATCCATTTAGTTATAATTTGAACAGAAAAAAGTATTTTTCCAAATTTTCTAAAAATTGCTCTTTTTAACACAATTTGACTCCTTATACATTCCACTAAACACTATATCATGTTTAAATATATAATTTATGTATTATTCTCTAAAATAATTTATATAAATTATATAAGTTGCTGGAAAGTGGTGTTAAGGATTTTGAAAACATTTTGTTGTGTTAATATGTTCTTATTAACTATGTCTCAAGTTCACAGTTTATCAAACAAGAATATTAACATTCGTCAACTCTTAAAATCTTATATGTTATCTTGCTGGTGCAAAAAAGGGTGAATCTTTAGGAACAGCTATAGTATCTATATATCACAAATGGTGTTTTCCCTAACTCAAACAATGTAGGGTTTATTATTCTACACATATTTCTAATGACTCTTAGATGTTTACATTCTCTGAAGTATAATTGTGAAGGCTGTGTCCATCACTCTCAACACAGATTCTTAAACTCGTCTCTGCAGGTTCAACTATATAATTAGTTTCCATTTTGAATTTCCATGGACATTTGTATCCAAAATGAAACCAATGTGGTTTCCTTCAGCGCCTTCAGCCAGCACATTTGCTCATTCATTTCCACAGATTCCAACAAGGTAGGGGATTTACAGAAATTTGTATATTCATATTGTTATATATTAAAAATATGAATGCAGTTCAATATGATAAGACAAATACATGAGTTTATGATAAATTCGTTTTCTGTGATATACCATTGATATGCTCTTTTTTTCTTTAAACGGCAGACTAAACTAAAGTGCTCACATCAACAGATTTGATGTATAAATGGTCAACGCTCAACAGAGTTAGTATAAATGTATTAGTATAAATCTTACTTGTCTCATTGTTAATTCACATTCAATGTCAACTTGTGGTTTTGATGTGGCACGTTTGGCCAAGACACCCCACCCCATTATGCACCCCATACCCATCTTGTGGGCGGTTGTGGAAAGGGTTACAGAGGCACATAATGGGCTCAGGGACTGAACCCCACAATTCATTTAGCTAAGCAAGTTACAATCTTGATGAGCTAGTTACAAAATTCAATATAAGTCATCACATCAACAATGGGTTCGAGATCGACCTCAAGTACAGGTTCTAAATTAAGCAACTGACATATGTGGAGAGCTAGTATCAAAATTTATATGTTTGTCCTGCACACCGTCCCCCATCCAGTGGGCAGCGGTGGATAGGTTACAATCACTTAGTTGTTATCTACAGTTAGCAAACTGGAGATATTTGGCTAAAATTTCTGGTAGCAGATCATTTTGAATGAAATATTGACACATCGCTGGAACATTGGTTATAGAATTGTCTCTAAATTCATGTATCTTTTCGCACTCCATCACATAGTGACGGAGGGTGTGCGAATAATTTTGTTGACACAGTTTACATTTGGTCAGGTCTACATCAGCAGATAATGAGAATTCCCAGAGATACTTGTAACCGAGTCTAAGCCGAGCAGTAGTAACATCTAGAAGTCTGCTGATTTTATTGGATGATCCATAGATGTGTGGCTCCTCTTGTATGATATGTATGATAGATGGAATTACTAGTTCCAGTTTCTAGGCAGGCGATGAGTACTCACAATAACCTTAATTAAGCGTCAAAACAAAAATGTGTATACTCTTTTTACTCTCCTGACCTTAGTTCTCGAGCTATGTATTTCATTTTGGTACCAACGTGTTCGCAATAACATTCTCTAGAAGAAACTCAGCAAAAACGGTCACCAAAAGTTATATGAATACCAGCACCCAATAAATACCTACGTAGATGACTCGCCGTGAGTGCCCAAGAGCAACAAAATGTTTTTACTCTTGGGATTGTTATCACTTCCACACTTGTCCTACAGCGTTAATTTTGGTATCAATGTACTCGCAATGAAATTCCCAACACGGTGATATGAATATAAACGTAGAATAATGGTCGCTGCCCACCCGCAAGAGTGTGGGAAGTGGCGGAACTGTTACCCAGTATTGGTGACAAGACGACACATGGGCGATACAGTGCTTTGAAAGTTTATAATTATATCACTGTCCTGACATTATTATTGTATGTACGTCATTCATTTTTGTGCCAATGTTTTCGCAATAGAATGTTCTATGAGCCCGTAGGTAAAAAAGAGCAACAAAGCGTAAGATAGAATAGCACCATATATAAAACAACGCTGGTACATATCAGTGAGCGTCAAACACACACGAAATGTGTGTGTTTGATGGTGGTCAAACGATGTTTGATGTGTTTGATCAGGTGATGTCCTGATCCGCATAATTAAAGTATGAATTATGTTGAGAAAAAATAAGAAAAAAGGGAAAAAACAGGGGTGGGAGAAACATGACAGAAAAAGAGTAAAAATACAATTTGGTCAACAAAACAGCATTTTTTAAAATAAAAGATATGGATTGACATTTTGGGGGTTAGGTTGGTAGGTTACATTGAGTTAATTAGGTAGTACTTAGTGTTTATCTGTTATAGATAGGAGCTGCCTGGTATGGGCCAATAGGCCTTCTGCAGTTACCTTTGTTTTTATGTTTTTGCCCTGTAACCTAAATGGTTAGAGAGGCACATATATGGGCTTAGGGACTGAACCCCACACTACATTTAGCTAAGCTGGTTACAATCTTGATGATATAGTTACAAAATTCTGTATAAGTCGTCACATTATCAATGGGTTCGAGATCAACCACAATTTCCTGAATAGATATAACAAAGGGGATATTAATAGGGTATTAAAATTGTCAACACAAGATAGAACACGAAACAATGGGTATAAATTGGATAAGTTTAGATTTAGGAAAGACTTGGGTAAATACAGGGTCAGTAACAGGGTTGTTGATTTGTGGAATTTTTCTTAACTTATAAATTTATCTTTATTTATCTTAAACTGGTTGGGAGAGGTACAGTTTTTAACATAATTGGGAAGGTCATTCCACATTCGAGGTCTCTTGATTTGTAAAGCATTTCTAGTTTGACTAAGTCGTACTCTTGGAATATCAAATAGGTATTTGTTTCTGGTGTGGTGCTCATGGGATCTGTTACAACCTTCTAGGAAGCTTTTAAGGTCAGGATTGACATTACAGTGCAGCGTTTTATATATATAAAATACACATGAGAGTATGTGCAGGGACTTAATATCTAACATATTCAGAGATTTGAGTAAGGGGTCCATATATACTGCCCGGTTGCCTGAAATGCTATATAGGCCTACTATAGTGGCTTTAGGTATTGTATGCACTAGCTCTATCTATAAATCCAACATTATGTTTGTAAATCAACTATGTATGTATGAAAAAAAATGACTAATACGTTCGGCGAATGACTTTGACTTCAACTTCACTTTGACTTCGTTCATGTCATCGTATTTTCCGTAATATATAAAGGTTATGACAATGCAATTATATTATTGTGTGCAAATAAGTTTGAAATTTCATGTACCCTAAAAATATTAAAATAAAGAATAAGAATAATTAAATAATTGTTGTAGTAAATTGTCACACGTTCATCATACGCAAACGAACACACAGTTTGGAGCGTCAGTACAAGACCGCCGCCATTTTAAAACACGGCTTCGAATGTAAGTAATGTTTTTCTCGTACTAACACTGTGTTATACAATAGATTTGGTCTTGAATTCACAAATTTAGTTGTTACATCTGACAGAGTATGTTAGACGGTGTAATGCTGGTCCATGTTAACGTATTTGTGGGCTTGGTTGGTTTAAATGTGGAGGCGAGGCCTGGCAGTGCTGGTGTATGTGGAGGCGAGGCGAGGCCTGGCAGTGCTGGTGTATGTGGAGGCGAGGCCTGGCTGTGCTGGTGAGTATGTGGAGGCGAGGCCTGGCAGTGCTGGTGTATGTGGAGGCGAGGCCTGGCTGTGCTAGTGTGTATGTGGAGGCGAGGCCTGGCTGTGCTAGTGTGTATGTGGAGGCGAGGCCTGGCAGTGCTGGTGTATGTGGAGGCGAGGCCTGGCTGTGCTAGTGTGTATGTGGAGGCGAGGCCTGGCAGTGCTGGTGTATGTGGAGGCGAGGCCTGGCTGTGCTAGTGTGTATGTGGAGGCGAGGCCTGGCTGTGCTAGTGTGTATGTGGAGGCGAGGCATGTACAACACTCCCCAATAGGAAGAAAACCCACTGGGTTCTAGGCTAGGTTAGGCTTATCTGTAATAATTGAATTAAGCCTAGCAAAGCCTAGAACCTAGTTCAGTAATTTAAAAAATGTTGTAACTTGAAAAATGCCATTCAATACATTACACAATTTAAATATTTTCAGGCAATCAACACAACCCTCATGTTGGCTAACCCTCTCTCATGTTGGTCAATAATTTAATTATTTTTTTATGGAGTAATCTTTGCTGTTGAAATGTAGTCTTTTTGAGACTACATTTCAAATGTAGTGTGTGTGGAGGCGTGTATGTTAGGTATTACCTAATATACACGGTGTAATATATCTATCTGTGTGAAATAGATTAAATCCATTTATTTGATATTCAGCTAATAGTTCTGTATTTTCTACATTCATCCATGTTTTGGTAAGTGCAATAATATGTATTGTTTCATTGCAGATTAGAGATTCAAGATAGTTCTAGATTTCCGAAGTACTGAAACGCGCGCCATACAGGCTTGGTGGATCTAGGTGCAAGGTAAAATTATTTACATTTACTTGTTTTGTATTTATGTTTTGTATTTATATGCATATATGCATTTATATGCATTATTCTATAGAATAATAGATCTCGTAATAATTTTGCAAAAATAGTGGCATTTACTATTTTTAAAAGATTATTAAAAAATTTACTGATATGGTGCATTCGGAAGGGCGAAGAGGGAGAACGGCCTGTTGACATAGCTCGGGTGCAGGGGGGGGGGGGTTGTGTAAAAGCCTGGTTTGTGCCTCGGAGAGGCTATGGGATCCAGTAAGTTCAGTAGAACTTCGGTTTCAACCCTTTTACCCTGTTGTAGCTCAGTCGATTAAGGCAGTGTCTGGGATGCTCCCGGACGCAGGTTCGAATCCTCGTCACGGCCCTTGTGGATTTGTTCATTTGATGCATCACGTTATTGTGATCTGTGTGTGTAATTCTTCACTTGCTACAGCAACAGGAATGTGTGTGTATGTATTTGTGTTGTTGAATATGACCGAAAGTGTAAGATTAATGATTCTAACACAAATCGTCTGAATATTTGTTTTTCTTCACTGTCGAGAGTAGTTAAAAAAATTTACTCGAGTTTATTTTCACACTTTATTTATGGTCCTTAAGTCCCTCTCCTTAATGCTGCTGCTGTTTCTCGCATCTTTGCATCGCTTGTATGTTTGGGGGTTTGGCCTCTTGCTATATATTGATTCCATTTGTGTGTGTTTGGGTCTCAGGCCCTCTCGCAATTTCTGTTGAACAAACCCCTTTTCCTAGTTCTGCATCTCTCCTTTGGTACAAATTTTGTTGTGCTTTTATCATATATTTCACAAAACTTGACATACATTTCATTTACTTCATGTCCTATCAGCAAGTGTTTGTCAAATTCTTTAAGGAAAGTTTATCATCCTGATTGCAGATCTCTAGCGATATTATGTCAACTTCTTGTGGATTCGCAATCATTATTTAATTTACCTTTAGGTGTTCTTTCACCAGCACAGCAACACTGTACCTCTCCCAACCAGTTTAAGATAAAAACTAAGTACTAACTAATTAACTCAATGTAACCTACCTTACCCCCAAAATGACAACCCATGTCTTCTATTTTAAACAATGCTGTTTTGTTGACCAAATTGTATTTTTGTTTTTTTCTGCAATGTTTCCCCCCCCCCCCCCCACCACTCTACCACCACATTGAGTTTAGTAGCTCTGTGCACGTCAGGTGCTGTTTAATATACAGACCTACTCCTCCATTTGACCTAGTTTCTCTATCACATCTATATCACTTTGTGCTTTAGCCCTGGTGGAGCTTGGTCCACCAGGCTGTTGTTTGGAGTGGCCCGCAGATCCACATACAGTCTGCATATGATATACAGTCTGTTGATCAATTAAACTACAGTAGTTAGTTTTTATCATCCGAATGCACCAATATGTGTTCATTCTTCCCAGATGAAGGAACTAGGTAATATTCATCATCTGAATGCACCATCTGATGCTTTAACACACTCATGATACACGAGAGGTTTAAAAAACTTTTAAAACTTTTAAAACTTTTTGACCTATGTATTTAAAAGCAATTCTTAAGTTAAAAAGTGTAGCATAGGCCCCTCGCAGAATGTTCTTAATATGATCCTCAGGTTATAGTTTTCTATCTAAAACCACCCCTAGATCTCTTTCTTGATCAGAATTCTTTATAGATCTCAGTGGCTCGATCATAGAAACTGCTCTAAATCCTTGTTGGCCTGGATTGTGGAGGTCATTGGTCTCTATAAAACTAGTAATCTGACTCCTGATCACTCTCAAATAATTTTATTATGTGGGATGTTAGTGCAACTGGTCTATAATTCTTTGCCAATGCTTGTGTTGTGTTGTGTTGTTTTGGTAGTGATGTGCAATGTGTTGTTTTGGTAGTGATTCGTCCAGTTCTGGTAGTAGTGCGGTTGTTGTGTAGTGTAGTACTTGTGTGCTTGTTAATGACTTGTATTCCAGTCTTGTGGGTATCTCCTTTCCCCTACGGGCCAACTGCTTTGTTCTTACCTAGCATTTTGCTTTGTTTGGGTATGAATGTTTGTGTGCCGTATATTTTGCAAAATTTGCCATATATCTCATTATTTACTCCTCTGCCTAGCAACAAGTCTGTCTAATTATACTCATTAACTGTTTTTCAAAGTTCCCCATAGTGTCCTTTATTGAAATCGAGTTCATGAACCGTTTCAATGTTCTTATTTTCTTCTAGATTATATCTTAAAGTATATTTAAATGTTATTGTTATTATTGTTATTAAATGTTATTGTGACATTGCATTGCAATTGAGCTATGTTGTTTACCATACCGTTCATTTCGTGAGTATAAGTATAGATGCCACACTTGTGACAGGTAAAACCATGCCTTTTTTGAAAAACAGCACCGTCTGTTGCACGTAAGAGCAACCCACACTATATTATGTTGCGATATTATTTCAATATTTCCGATTGTATTGATAATTTGAATTTTCATAGATTTCAATTTATTTTCATTTCGATTTAATAATTTTGTGTGACATTGCATTGAAATTGAGCTGTGTTGTTTACCATACTGTTCATTTCATGAGTATAGTTTATTTTTTTATTTTTTTCATTTCATTTTTTTAGCTGTTCTTATTTTTCAGTGATGGGAATATCAGATCATTTGATGTTCCCAATTTTCTGATGGAAGCATCAGACCATTATAGAATGCATCGGATGAGGTAGTTTGGAATGGTGGGGAGGACGAGAGGGGGGTATGGTGGGGAAGACGAGGGGACAGAGGAGAGGGTAATGGTGGGGAGGACGAGGGGACTGGGGAGTTGGGGATGGTGGGGACAGGGGAATGCTGGGGAGGACAAAGGGACAGGTGAATGGGAGATGGTGGGGGAGGAAGAAGGACAGGGGAGGGGAAAATGGTAAGGAGGACGATGGGACAGGGAAGTGGGAATAGTGGGGATGATGTGGGGACAGGGAAGTGGGAAGGACGAGAGGACTGTGGAATGGGGAATAGCAAAGTGAATTATAATTATATATATTAATTAATTCTTATAAATTTCCAGAAGCCTGTATCAACACCCACACTAATGCAACTGAAAGAGATGTTGAGACAAGTATTGCTGATATGTTGAAGAACGCCCCAAACAAACTCGGTGGAAACAGATACAAGGTAAAGTTTGCCAATTTGCTGTAGTCTAATTCAATTTCTTTTTAGTAATCTTCGAGAACATTTATGCTATGAATAAGATAAAATAATGTAACTGATTTTGATTTATTTACTATTTATTATTTATTTACCGTTATTAGTATAATAGATCTCGTAATAATTTTGCAAAAATAATGACATTTACTATTTTAAAAAGCTCGGGTGCAGGGGGGGGGGGTTATGTAAAAGCCTGGTTTGTGCCTCGGAGAGGCTATGGGATCCAGTAAGATCGTCCTTCCTTTCCTCCCTAGAATCTGGATGTAGCAGGTGCTCAATTGTCAAAAGTGAAAAATTGGTTTTGTCTTCCGAATGCACCATTTCTGTAAATTTGCTAATAATCTTTTAAAAATAGTAAATGCCATTATTTTTGCAAAATTATTACGAGATCTATTATACTAATAACGGTTTGATAAAATACAGTAGACTGCCTACTGGATAATAGTTCCAGTCCACCTGTAGACAGGGATCTCACATCAGCTTGTATATTATACAAGGATAAGATTTGATAAATTCAGTTATTTGACTGAACACTGGCTCTGTTTAAATCAGAGATTTAAACATACATAGTCTAACCTAGCTCCATAACTAACAGCCATTAGCCATTCATGCACAGCCATCAGCTGGGCTATAGACCGGCAATTTTGCTTTTTTCCCAAGCCGGTCTGTTTTTTTTCGATGCCTCAGTGGCCCATGCACAGGTCCGTTCAAGGGGATTAAATAGCCGTTCTATGGCCCCAGGGTTTGTATTTTATCAAACTCTTATTAGAATAATAGATCTCGTAATAATTTTGCAAAAATAGTAGCATTTACTATTTTAAAAAGCTCGGGTGCAGGGGGGGGGGGTTATGTAAAAGCCTGGTTTGTGCCTCGGAGAGGCTATGGGATCCAGTAAGATCGTCCTTCCTTTCCTCCCTAGAATCTGGATGTAGCAGGTGCTCAATTGTCAAAAGTGAAAAATTGGTTTTGTCTTCCGAATGCACCATTTCTGTAAATTTGCTAATAATCTTTTAAAAATAGTAAATGCCATTATTTTTGCAAAATTATTACGAGATCTATTATACTAATAACGGTTTGATAAAATACAGTAGACTGCCTACTGGATAATAGTTCCAGTCCACCTGTAGACAGGGATCTCACATCAGCTTGTATATTATACAAGGATAAGATTTGATAAATTCAGTTATTTGACTGAACACTGGCTCTGTTTAAATCAGAGATTTAAACATACATAGTCTAACCTAGCTCCATAACTAACAGCCATTAGCCATTCATGCACAGCCATCAGCTGGGCCATAGACCGGCAATTTTGCTTTTTTCCCAAGCCGGTCTGTTTTTTTTCGATGCCTCAGTGGCCCATGCACAGGTCCGTTCAAGGGGATTAAATAGCCGTTCTATGGCCCCAGGGTTTGTATTTTATCAAACTCTTATTAGAATAATAGATCTCGTAATAATTTTGCAAAAATAGTGGCATTTACTATTTTAAAAAGCTCGGGTGCAGGGGGGGGGGGGGTTATGTAAAAGCCAGGTTTGTGCCTCGGAGAGGCTATGGGATCCAGTAAGATCGTCCTTCCTTTCCTCCCTAGAATCTGGATGTAGCAGGTGCTCAATTGTCAAAAGTGAAAAATTGGTTTTGTCTTCCGAATGCACCATTTCTGTAAATTTGCTAATAATCTTTTAAAAATAGTAAATGCCATTATTTTTGCAAAATTATTACGAGATCTATTATACTAATAACGGTTTGATAAAATACAGTAGACTGCCTACTGGATAATAGTTCCAGTCCACCTGTAGACAGGGATCTCACATCAGCTTGTATATTATACAAGGATAAGATTTGATAAATTCAGTTATTTGACTGAACACTGGCTCTGTTTAAATCAGAGATTTAAACATACATAGTCTAACCTCGCTCCATAACTAACAGCCATTAGCCATTCATGCACAGCCATCAGCTGGGCCATAGACCGGCAATTTTGCTTTTTTCCCAAGCCGGTCTGTTTTTTTTCGATGCCTCAGTGGCCCATGCACAGGTCCGTTCAAGGGGATTAAATAGCCGTTCTATGGCCCCAGGGTTTGTATTTTATCAAACTCTTATTAGAATAATAGATCTCGTAATAATTTTGCAAAAATAGTGGCATTTACTATTTTAAAAAGCTCGGGTGCAGGGGGGGGGGGGTTATGTAAAAGCCAGGTTTGTGCCTCGGAGAGGCTATGGGATCCAGTAAGATCGTCCTTCCTTTCCTCCCTAGAATCTGGATGTAGCAGGTGCTCAATTGTCAAAAGTGAAAAATTGGTTTTGTCTTCCGAATGCACCATTTGTGTAAATTTGCTAATAATCTTTTAAAAATAGTAAATGCCATTATTTTTGCAAAATTATTACGAGATCTATTATACTAATAACGGTTTGATAAAATACAGTAGACTGCCTACTGGATAATAGTTCCAGTCCACCTGTAGACAGGGATCTCACATCAGCTTGTATATTATACAAGGATAAGATTTGATTTACTTTTGTATTTATATGCATATATGCATTTATATGCATTATTCTCTAGAATAATAGATCTCGTAATAATTTTGCAAAAATAGTGGCATTTACTATTTTAAAAAGCTCGGGTGCAGGGGGAAACCTTGGATATTTGTAATGTAATAATAAGTACGTAAATTTGACATTTTTTTGGATTATATATATGTCTGCATGTATTATGTATTATACTTGCATGCTTGTTAATGACTTGTATTCTAGTCTTGTGGGTATCTCCTTTCTCCTACGGGCCAAATGCTTTGTTCTTACCTAGCATTTTGCTTTGTTTGGGTATGAATGTTTGTGTACCTTCATTGTATATTTTGCAAAATTTGCCATATATCTCATTACTCCTCTGCCTAGCAACAAGTCTGTCTAATTATACTCAATAACTATTTTTCAAAGTTCCCCATAGTGTCCTTTATTGAAATAGAGTTCATGAACCGTTTCAATATCCTTATTTTCTTCTAGATTATATCTTAAAGTATATTTAAATGTTATTGTGACATTGCATTGCAATTGAGCTGCGTTGTTAACCATTCTGTTCATTTCATGAGTATATTTTATTTTCTATTTTTTCATATCATTTTTTTTATCTGTTTTTATTTTTCAGTGATGGGAATATCAGATCATTTGATGTTCCCATCAGAAAATTGGGAAAGTCAGATCTTTTGATGTTCCCAATTTTCAGATGGAAGCATCAGACCATCATGGAATGCATGGGATGAGGTAGT
>NW_027189644.1:97500-122150 GCF_040958095.1 Procambarus clarkii
AAATTGGTTTTAATATTTAAATTGAAAACACTAATATAATATAAAAAATTTATTATTTAAAATATTTAAAATATTTAAATATATTTAAAAATAAATATTTTTTATTTTCAAGAAATTTAACTTTAAACACAAAGATGTGAAAATGGTTCAGATAAGGCTCAAACCTTTCACAAGAGATTCATATTGGTGTATGAATGGATTATGAATGACTCATGTTAGGAGTGTAAGTTGCCACAACATCTCAAATTAGTGTTAGATACATATGTCTTGGTTATAAGTTTTGGAAACCTATTTAAGTCCACACACAATATCGTATCTGATACGATAAAACAAACGTTTCCAATACTTTCAAATACTTTCCAGATATGTTGTGGCAACCTAAAATTGTTTGCTGGGTACCACAGGTCAGGTTCCTTCACTCGTTCACATCCATTAGCACCACCCATCACAGGCCAGGTTCCTTCACTCGTTCACATCCCCCAGCAGCACCTACTACCGGTCAGGTTCCTTCACTCGTTCACATCCACCAGCAGCACCTACCACAGGTCAGGTTCCTTCACTCGTTCACATCCCCCAGCAGCACCTACCACCGGACAGGTTCCTTCACTCGTTCACATCCACCAGCAGCACCTACCACAGGCCAGGTTCCTTCACAAGTTCACATCCACCAGCATCCCCTACCACAGGTCGGGTTCCTTCACCCGTTCACATCCACCAGCAGTACCTACCACAGGTCGGGTTCCTACACTCGTTCACACCCACCAGCAGCACCTACCACCGGTCAGGTTCCTTCACCAGTTCACATACCCTAGCAACACCTACCACAGGTCAGGTTCCTTCACCCGTTCACATCCACCAGCAGCACCTACCACAGGTCAGGTTCCTTCACCCGTTCACACCCACCAGCAGCACCCACCACAGGTCAGGTTCCTTCACCCGTTCACATCCACCAGCAGCACCTACCACAGGTCGGGTTCGTTCACCCGTTCAGACCCTCAGCAGCACCCACCACAGGCCAGGTTCCTTCACCCGTTCACATCCCCCAGCAACACCTACCACAGGTCAGGTTCCTTCACTCGTTCACATCCATTAGCAGCACCTATCACAGGCCAGGTTCCTTCACCCGTTCACATACCCCAGCAGCACCTACCACAGGTCAGGTTCCTTCACCCGTTCACATCCACCAGCAGCACCTACCACAGGTCGGGTTCGATCACCCATTCACACCCCCCAGCAGCACCTACCACAGGTCGGGTTCGATCACCCATTCACACCCACCAGCAGCACCCACCACAGGTCAGGTTCCTTCACCCGTTCACATCCACCAGCAGCACCTACCACAGGTCGGGTTCGTTCACCCGTTCACACCCTCAGTTAGCAGCACCTATCACAGGCCAGGTTCCTTCACCCGTTCACATACCCCAGCAGCACCTACCACAGGTCAGGTTCTTTCACCCGTTCACATCCACCAGCAGCACCTACCACAGGTCGGGTTCGATCACCCATTCACACCCCCCAGCAGCACCTACCACAGGTCGGGTTCGATCACCCATTCACACCCCCCAGCAGCACCTACCACAGGTCAGGTTCCTTCACCAGTTCACATACCCTAGCAACACCTACCACAGGTCAGGTTCCTTCACCCGTTCACATCCACCAGCAGCACCTACCACAGGTCAGGTTCCTTCACTCGTTCACACCCCCCAGCAGCACCTACCACAGGTCAGGTTCCTTCACCCGTTCACACCCACCAGCAGCACCCACCACAGGTCAGGTTCCTTCACCCGTTCACATCCACCAGCAGCACCTACCACAGGTCGGGTTCGTTGACCCGTTCACATCCCCCAGCAGCACCTACCACAGGTCAGGTTCCTTCACTCGTTCACATCCCCCAGCAGCTCTAACACAGGCCACGTTCCTTCACTCGTTCACATCTCCCTGCAGCACCTACCACAGGTCAGGTTCCTTCACTTGTTCACACCGCCCAGCAGCACCTACCACAGGTCAGGTTCCTTCACCAGTTCACATACCCTAGCAACACCTACCACAGGTCAGGTTCCTTCACCCGTTCACATCCACCAGCAGCACCTACCACAGGTCAGGATCCTTCACCCGTTCACACCCACCAGCAGCACCCACCACAGGTCAGGTTCCTTCACCCGTTCACATCCACCAGCAGCACATACCACAGGTCGGGTTCGTTCACCCGTTCACACCCTCAGCAGCACCCACCACAGGCCAGGTTCCTTCACCCGTTCACATCCCCCAGCAACACCTACCACAGGTCAGGTTCCTTCACTCGTTCACATCCATTAGCAGCACCTATCACAGGCCAGGTTCCTTCACCCGTTCACATACCCCAGCAGCACCTACCACAGGTCAGGTTCCTTCACCCGTTCACATCCACCAGCAACACCTACCACAGGTCAGGTTCCTTCACCCGTTCACACCCCCCAACAGCACCTACCACAGGTTAGGTTCCTTCACCTGTTCACGTCCACCAGCAACACCTACCACAGGTCGGGTTCCTTCACCCATTCACACCCCCCAGCAGCACCTACCACAGGTCAGGTTCCTTCACCAGTTCACATACCCTAGCAACACCTACCACAGGTCAGGTTCCTTCACCCGTTCACATCCACCAGCAGCACCTACCACAGGTCAGGTTCCTTCACTCGTTCACACCCCCCAGCAGCACCTACCACAGGTCAGGTTCCTTCACCCGTTCACACCCACCAGCAGCACCCACCACAGGTCAGGTTCCTTCACCCGTTCACATCCACCAGCAGCACCTACCACAGGTCGGGTTCGTTCACCCGTTCACATCCCCCAGCAGCACCTACCACAGGTCAGGTTCCTTCACTCGTTCACATCCCCCAGCAGCTCTAACACAGGCCACGTTCCTTCACTCGTTCACATCTCCCTGCAGCACCTACCACAGGTCAGGTTCCTTCACTTGTTCACATCCCCCAGCACCACCTACCACAGGCCAGGTTCCTTCACTCGTTCACATCCCCCAGCAGCACCTACTACCGGTCAGGTTCCTTCACTCGTTCACATCCACCAGCAGCACCTACCACAGGTCAGGTTCCTTCACTCGTTCACATCCCCCAGCAGCACCTACCACCGGACAGGTTCCTTCACTCGTTCACACATCCCCCAAGAGCACCTACCACAGGTCAGGTTCCTTCACTCGTTCACATCCATTAGCACCACCTATCACAGGCCAGGTTCCTTCACTCGTTCACATCCCCCAGCAGCACCTACTACCGGTCAGGTTCCTTCACTCGTTCACATCCACCAGCAGCACCTACCACAGGTCAGGTTCCTTAACTCGTTCACATCCCCCAGCAGCACCTACCACCGGACAGGTTCCTTCACTCGTTCACATCCACCAGCAGCACCTACCACAGGCCAGGTTCCTTCACAAGTTCACATCCACCAGCATCCCCTACCACAGGTCGGGTTCCTTCACCCGTTCACATCCACCAGCAGTACCTACCACAGGTCGGGTTCCTACACTCGTTCACACCCACCAGCAGCACCTACCACAGGTCGGGATCCATCACTCGTTCAAACCCACCAGCAGCACCTACCACAGGTCGGTTTCCTTCACCAGTTCACATACCCTAGCAACACCTACCACAGGTCAGGTTCCTTCACCCGTTCACATCCACCAGCAGCACCTACCACAGGTCAGGTTCCTTCACTCGTTCACACCCCCCAGCAGCACCTACCACAGGTCAGGTTCCTTCACCCGTTCACACCCACCAGCAGCACCCACCACAGGTCAGGTTCCTTCACCCGTTCACATCCACCAGCAGCACCTACCACAGGTCGGGTTCGTTGACCCGTTCACATCCCCCAGCAGCACCTACCACAGGTCAGGTTCCTTCACTCGTTCACATCCCCCAGCAGCTCTAACACAGGCCACGTTCCTTCACTCGTTCACATCTCCCTGCAGCACCTACCACAGGTCAGGTTCCTTCACTTGTTCACATCCCCCAGCACCACCTACCACAGGCCAGGTTCCTTCACTCGTTCACATCCCCCAGCAGCACCTACTACCGGTCAGGTTCCTTCACTCGTTCACATCCACCAGCAGCACCTACCACAGGTCAGGTTCCTTCACTCGTTCACATCCCCCAGCAGCACCTACCACCGGACAGGTTCCTTCACTCGTTCACACATCCCCCAAGAGCACCTACCACAGGTCAGGTTCCTTCACTCGTTCACATCCATTAGCACCACCTATCACAGGCCAGGTTCCTTCACTCGTTCACATCCCCCAGCAGCACCTACTACCGGTCAGGTTCCTTCACTCGTTCACATCCACCAGCAGCACCTACCACAGGTCAGGTTCCTTAACTCGTTCACATCCCCCAGCAGCACCTACCACCGGACAGGTTCCTTCACTCGTTCACATCCACCAGCAGCACCTACCACAGGCCAGGTTCCTTCACAAGTTCACATCCACCAGCATCCCCTACCACAGGTCGGGTTCCTTCACCCGTTCACATCCACCAGCAGTACCTACCACAGGTCGGGTTCCTACACTCGTTCACACCCACCAGCAGCACCTACCACAGGTCGGGATCCATCACTCGTTCAAACCCACCAGCAGCACCTACCACAGGTCGGTTTCCTTCACCCGTTCACACCGCCCAGCAGCACCTACCACAGGTCAGGTTCCTTCACCAGTTCACATACCCTAGCAACACCTACCACAGGTCAGGTTCCTTCACCCGTTCACATCCACCAGCAGCACCTACCACAGGTCAGGTTCCTTCACCCGTTCACACCCACCAGCAGCACCCACCACAGGTCAGGTTCCTTCACCCGTTCACATCCACCAGCAGCACCTACCACAGGTCGGGTTCGTTCACCCGTTCACACCCTCAGCAGCACCCACCACAGGCCAGGTTCCTTCACCCGTTCACATCCCCCAGCAACACCTACCACAGGTCAGGTTCCTTCACTCGTTCACATCCATTAGCAGCACCTATCACAGGCCAGGTTCCTTCACCCGTTCACATACCCCAGCAGCACCTACCACAGGTCAGGTTCCTTCACCCGTTCACATCCACCAGCAGCACGTACCACAGGTCGGGTTCGATCACCCATTCACACCCCCCAGCAGCACCTACCACAGGTCGGGTTCTTTCACCCGTTCATACCCCCAGCATCACCCACCACAGGTCACGTTCCTTCACTAGATCACATCCCCCAGCAGCACCTACCACAGGTCAGGTTCCTTCACTCGTTCACATCCCCCAGCAGCACCTACTACCGGTCAAGTTCCTTCACTCGTTCACATCCACCAGCAGCACCTACCACAGGTCAGGTTCCTTCACAGGTTCACATCCCCCAGCAGCACCTACCACAGGTCAGGTTCCTTCACTCGTTCACATCCACCAGCAGTACCCATCACAGGCCAGGTTCCTTCACCCGTTCACATCCCCCAGCAGCACCTACCACAGGTCAGGTTCCTTCACTCGTTCACATCCCCCAGCAGCACCAACCACAGGTCAGGTTCCTTCTCCCGTTCACATCCACCAGCAACACCTACCACAGGTCAGGTTCCTTCACGCGTTCACATCCCCCAGCAGCACCTCCCACAGGTCATGTTCCTTCACTCGTTCAAATCCACCAGCAGCACCTACCACAGGCCAGGTTCCTTCACCCATTCACATCCACCAGTATCCCCTACCACAGGTCGGGTTCCTTCACCCGTTCACACCCACCAGCAGCACCTACCACAGGTCAGGTTCCTTCACCCGTTCATACCCACCAGCAGCACCTACCACAGGTCGGGTTCCTTCACCCGTTCACACCCCCCAGCAGCACCTACCACAGGTCAGGTTCCTTCACCAGTTCACATCCCCCAGCAGCACCTATCACAGGTCAGGTTCCTTCAACTCGTTCACATCCACCAGCAGCACCTATCACAGGTCAGGTTCCTTCACTCGTTCACATCCACCAGCAGCACCAACCACAGGCCAGGTTCCTTCACCCCTTCACATCCCCCAGGAGCACCTACCACAGGTCACGTTCCTTCACCCGTTCACATACCCCAGGAGCACCTACCACAGGTCAGGTTCCTTCACTCGTTCTTATCCATTAGCAGCACCTATCACAGGCCAGGTTCCTTCACCCGTTCACATCCCCCCGCAGCACCTACTACCCCTCACGTTCCTTCACTCGTTCACATCCACCAGCAGCACCTACCACAGGTCAGGTTCCTTCACTCGTTCACATCCCCCAGCAGCACCTACTACCGGACAGGTTCCTTCACTCGTTCACATCCACCAGCAGCACCTATCACAGGCCAGGTTCCTTCACAAGTTCACATCCACCAGCATCCCCTACCACAGGTCGGGTTCCTTCACCCGTTCACAACCACCAGCAGTACCTACCACAGGTCGGGTTCCTACACTCGTTCACACCCACCAGCAGCACCTACCACAGGTCGGGATCCATCACTCGTTCAAACCCATCAGCAGCACCTACCACAGGTCGGTTTCCTTCACCCGTTCACACCCCCCAGCAGCACCTACCACAGGTCAGGTTCCTTCACCAGTTCAAATACCCTAGCAACACCTACCACAGGTCAGGTTCCTTCACCCGTTCACATCCACCAGCAGCACCTACCACAGGTCAGGTTCCTTCACCGTTCACATCCCCCAGCAACACCTACAACAGGTCAGGTTCCTTCACCCGTTCATACCCCCTTGCAGCACCTACCACAGGTCAGGTTCTTTCACCCGTTCACACCCACCATTAGCACCCACCACAGGTCTGGTTCCTTCACCCGTTCACATCCACCAGCAGCACCTACCACAGGTCGGGTTCGTTCACCCGTTCACACCCCCAGCAGCACCCACCACAGGCCAGGTTCCTTCACCCGTTCACATCCCCAAGCAACACCTACCACAGGTCAGGTTCCTTCACTCGTTCACATCCATTAGCAGTACCTATCACAGGCCAGGTTCCTTCACCCGTTCACATCCCCCAGCAGCACCTACCACAGGTCAGGTTCCTTCACTCGTTCACATCCCCCAGCAGCACCTACCACAGGGCAGGTTCCTTCACTCGTTCACATCCCCCAGCAGCACCTACCACAGGACAGGTTTCTTCACTCGTTCACATCCCCCAGCAGCACCTACTACAGGTCAGGTTCCTTCACTTGTTCACATCCACCAGCAGCACCTACCACAGGTCAGGTTATTTCACTCGTTCACATCCAACAGCAGCACCTACAACAGGCCAGGTTCCTTCACCCGTTCACACATCCCCCAAGAGCACCTACCACAGGTCAGGTTCCTTCACTCGTTCACATCCATTAGCACCACCTATCACAGGCCAGGTTCCTTCACTCGTTCACATCCCCCAGCAGCACCTACTACCGGTCAGGTTCCTTCACTCGTTCACATCCACCAGCAGCACCTACCACAGGTCAGGTTCCTTCACTCGTTCACATCCCCCAGCAGCACCTACCACCGGACAGGTTCCTTCACTCGTTCACATCCACCAGCAGCACCTACCACAGGCCAGGTTCCTTCACAAGTTCACATCCACCAGCATCCCCTACCACAGGTCGGGTTCCTTCACCCGTTCACATCCACCAGCAGTACCTACCACAGGTCGGGTTCCTACACTCGTTCACACCCACCAGCAGCACCTACCACCGGTCAGGTTCCTTCACCAGTTCACATACCCTAGCAACACCTACCACAGGTCAGGTTCCTTCACCCGTTCACATCCACCAGCAGCACCTACCACAGGTCAGGTTCCTTCACCCATTCACACCCACCAGCAGCACCCACCACAGGTCAGGTTCCTTCACCCGTTCACATCCACCAGCAGCACCTACCACAGGTCGGGTTCGTTCACCCGTTCACACCCTCAGCAGCACCCACCACAGGCCAGGTTCCTTCACCCGTTCACATCCCCCAGCAACACCTACCACAGGTCAGGTTCCTTCACTCGTACACATCCACTAGCAGCACCTATCACAGGCCAGGTTCCTTCACCCGTTCACATACCCCAGCAGCACCTACCACAGGTCAGGTTCCTTCACCCGTTCACATCCACCAGCAGCACCTACCACAGGTCGGGTTCGATCACCCATTCACACCCCCCAGCAGCACCTACCACAGGTCGGGTTCTTTCACCCGTTCATACCCCCAGCATCACCCACCACAGGTCACGTTCCTTCACTAGATCACATCCCCCAGCAGCACCTACCACAGGTCAGGTTCCTTCACTCGTTCACATCCCCCAGCAGCACCTACTACCGGTCAAGTTCCTTCACTCGTTCACATCCACCAGCAGCACCTACCACAGGTCAGGTTCCTTCACAGGTTCACATCCCCCAGCAGCACCTACCACAGGTCAGGTTCCTTCACTCGTTCACATCCACCAGCAGTACCCATCACAGGCCAGGTTCCTTCACCCGTTCACATCCCCCAGCAGCACCTACCACAGGTCAGGTTCCTTCACTCGTTCACATCCCCCAGCAGCACCATCCACAGGTCAGGTTCCTTCTCCCGTTCACATCCACCAGCAACACCTACCACAGGTCAGGTTCCTTCACGCGTTCACATCCCCCAGCAGCACCTCCCACAGGTCATGTTCCTTCACTCGTTCAAATCCACCAGCAGCACCTACCACAGGCCAGGTTCCTTCACCCATTCACATCCACCAGTATCCCCTACCACAGGTCGGGTTCCTTCACCCGTTCACACCCACCAGCAGCACCTACCACAGGTCAGGTTCCTTCACCCGTTCACACCCACCAGCAGCACCTACCACAGGTCGGGTTCCTTCACCCGTTCACACCCCCCAGCAGCACCTACCACAGGTCAGGTTCCTTCACCAGTTCACATCCCCCAGCAGCACCTATCACAGGTCAGGTTCCTTCAACTCGTTCACATCCACCAGCAGCACCTATCACAGGTCAGGTTCCTTCACTCGTTCACATCCACCAGCAGCACCTACCACAGGCCAGGTTCCTTCACCCCTTCACATCCCCCAGGAGCACCTACCACAGGTCACGTTCCTTCACCCGTTCACATACCCCAGGAGCACCTACCACAGGTCAGGTTCCTTCACTCGTTCTTATCCATTAGCAGCACCTATCACAGGCCAGGTTCCTTCACCCGTTCACATCCCCCCACAGCACCTACTACCCCTCACGTTCCTTCACTCGTTCACATCCACCAGCAGCACCTACCACAGGTCAGGTTCCTTCACTCGTTCACATCCCCCAGCAGCACCTACTACCGGACAGGTTCCTTCACTCGTTCACATCCACCAGCAGCACCTATCACAGGCCAGGTTCCTTCACAAGTTCACATCCACCAGCATCCCATACCACAGGTCGGGTTCCTTCACCCGTTCACAACCACCAGCAGTACCTACCACAGGTCGGGTTCCTACACTCGTTCACACCCACCAGCAGCACCTACCACAGGTCGGGATCCATCACTCGTTCAAACCCACCAGCAGCACCTACCACAGGTCGGTTTCCTTCACCCGTTCACACCCCCCAGCAGCACCTACCACAGGTCAGGTTCCTTCACCAGTTCAAATACCCTAGCAACACCTACCACAGGTCAGGTTCCTTCACCCGTTCACATCCACCAGCAGCACCTACCACAGGTCAGGTTCCTTCACCGTTCACATCCCCCAGCAACACCTACAACAGGTCAGGTTCCTTCACCCGTTCATACCCCCTAGCAGCACCTACCACAGGTCAGGTTCTTTCACCCGTTCACACCCACCATTAGCACCCACCACAGGTCAGGTTCCTTCACCCGTTCACATCCACCAGCAGCACCTACCACAGGTCGGGTTAGTTCACCCGTTCACACCCCCAGCAGCACCCACCACAGGCCAGGTTCCTTCACCCGTTCACATCCCCAAGCAACACCTACCACAGGTCAGGTTCCTTCACTTGTTCACATCCATTAGCAGTACCTATCACAGGCCAGGTTCCTTCACCCGTTCACATCCCCCAGCAGCACCTACCACAGGTCAGGTTCCTTCACTCGTTCACATCCCCCAGCAGTACCTACCACAGGGCAGGTTCCTTCACTCGTTCACATCCCCCAGCAGCACCTACCACAGGACAGGTTTCTTCACTCGTTCACATCCCCCAGCAGCACCTACTACAGGTCAGGTTCCTTCACTTGTTCACATCCACCAGCAGCACCTACCACAGGTCAGGTTATTTCACTCGTTCACATCCAACAGCAGCACCTACAACAGGCCAGGTTCCTTCACCCGTTCACATCCCCCAGCAGCACCTACCACAGGTCAGGTTCCTTCACTCGTTCACATCCCCCAGCAGCACCTACCACAGGTCAGGTTCCTTCACTCGTTCACACCCACCAGCAGCACCAACCACAGGCCAGGTTCCTTCACCCGTTCACATCCCCCAGCAGCACCTACCACAGGTCAGGTTCCTTCACTCGTTCATATCCCCCAGCAGCACCTACCACAGGTCAGGTTCTTTCACTCATTCACATCCCCCAGCAGCACCTACTACCGGTCAGGTTCCTTCACTCGTTCACATCCACCAGCAGCACCTACCACAGGTCAGGTTCTTTCACCCGTTCACACCCACCATTAGCACCCACCACAGGTCAGGTTCCTTCACCCGTTCACATCCACCAGCAGCACCTACCACAGGTCGGGTTCGTTCACCCGTTCACACCCCCAGCAGCACCCACCACAGGCCAGGTTCCTTCACCCGTTCACATCCCCAAGCAACACCTACCACAGGTCAGGTTCCTTCACTCGTTCACATCCATTAGCAGTACCTATCACAGGCCAGGTTCCTTCACCCGTTCACATCCCCCAGCAGCACCTACCACAGGTCAGGTTCCTTCACTCGTTCACATCCCCCAGCAGCACCTACCACAGGGCAGGTTCCTTCACTCGTTCACATCCCCCAGCAGCACCTACCACAGGACAGGTTTCTTCACTCGTTCACATCCCCCAGCAGCACCTACTACAGGTCAGGTTCCTTCACTTGTTCACATCCACCAGCAGCACCTACCACAGGTCAGGTTATTTCACTCGTTCACATCCAACAGCAGCACCTACAACAGGCCAGGTTCCTTCACCCGTTCACATCCCCCAGCAGCACCTACCACAGGTCAGGTTCCTTCACTCGTTCACATCCCCCAGCAGCACCTACCACAGGTCAGGTTCCTTCACTCGTTCACACCCACCAGCAGCACCAACCACAGGCCAGGTTCCTTCACCCGTTCACATCCCCCAGCAGCACCTACCACAGGTCAGGTTCCTTCACTCGTTCATATCCCCCAGCAGCACCTACCACAGGTCAGGTTCTTTCACTCATTCACATCCCCCAGCAGTACCTACTACCGGTCAGGTTCCTTCACTCGTTCACATCCACCAGCAGCACCTACCACAGGTCAGGTTCCTTCACTCGTTCACATCCACCAGCAGCACCTACCACAGGCCAGGTTCCTTCACCGGTTCACATCCCCCAGCAGCACCTACCACAGGTCAGGTTCCTTCACTCGTTCACATCCCCCAGCAACACCTACCACAGGTCAGGTTCCTTCACTCGTTCACATCCCCCAGCAGCACCTACCACAGGTCAGGTTCCTTCACTCGTTCACATCCATTAGCACCACCTATCACAGGCCAGGTTCCTTCACTTGTTCACATCCCCCAGCAGCACCTACTACCGGTCAGGTTCCTTCACTCGTTCACATCCACCAGCAGCACCTACCACAGGTCAGGTTCCTTCACTCGTTCACATCCCCCAGCAGCACCTACTACCGGACAGGTTCCTTCACTCGTTCACATCCACCAGCAGCACCTACCACAGGCCAGGTTCCTTCACAAGTTCACATCCACCAGCATCCCCTACCACAGGTCGGGTTCCTTCACCCGTTCACATCCACCAGCAGTACCTACCACAGGTCGGGTTCCTACACTCGTTCACACCCACCAGCAGCACCTACCACAGGTCGGGATCCATCACTCGTTCAAACCCACCAGCAGCACCTACCACAGGTCGGTTTCCTTCACCCGTTCACACCCCCCAGCAGCACCTACCACAGGTCAGGTTCCTTCACCAGTTCACATACCCTAGCAACACCTACCACAGGTCAGGTTCCTTCACTCGTTCACATCCACCAGCAGCACCTACCACAGGTCAGGTTCCTTCACCGTTCACATCCCCCAGCAACACCTACAACAGGTCAGGTTCCTTCACCCGTTCATACCCCCTTGCAGCACCTACCACAGGTCAGGTTCTTTCACCTGTTCACACCCACCATTAGCACCCACCACAGGTCAGGTTCCTTCACCCGTTCACATCCACCAGCAGCACCTACCACAGGTCAGGTTCCTTCACTCGTTCATATCCCCCAGCAGTACCTATCACAGGCCAGGTTCCTCACCCATTCACATCCCCCAGCAGCACCTACCACAGGTCAGGTTCCTTCACTTGTTCACATCCACCAGCAGCACCTACCACAGGTCAGGTTATTTCACTCGTTCACATCCAACAGCAGCACCTACAACAGGCCAGGTTCCTTCACCCGTTCACATCCCCCAGCAGCACCTACCACAGGTCAGGTTCCTTCACTCGTTCACATCCCCCAGCAGCACCTACCACAGGTCAAGTTCCTTCACTCGTTCACACCCACCAGCAGCACCAACCACAGGCCAGGTTCCTTCACCCGTTCACATCCCCCAGCAGCACCTACCACAGGTCAGGTTCCTTCACTCGTTCATATCCCCCAGCAGTACCTATCACAGGCCAGGTTCCTCACCCATTCACATCCCCCAGCAGCACCTACCACAGGTCAGGTTCCTTCACTCGTTCACATCCCCCAGCAGCACCTACCACAGGGCAGGTTCCTTCACTCGTTCACATCCCCCAGCAGCACCTACCACAGGACAGGTTTCTTCACTCGTTCACATCCCCCAGCAGCACCTACTACAGGTCAGGTTCCTTCACTTGTTCACATCCACCAGCAGCACCTACCACAGGTCAGGTTATTTCACTCGTTCACATCCAACAGCAGCACCTACAACAGGCCAGGTTCCTTCACCCGTTCACATCCCCCAGCAGCACCTACCACAGGTCAGGTTCCTTCACTCGTTCACATCCCCCAGCAGCACCTACCACAGGTCAGGTTCCTTCTCTCGTTCACACCCACCAGCAGCACCAACCACAGGCCAGGTTCCTTCACCCGTTCACATCCCCCAGCAGCACCTACCACAGGTCAGGTTCCTTCACTCGTTCATATCCCCCAGCAGCACCTACCGCAGGTCAGGTTCTTTCACTCATTCACATCCCCCAGCAGCACCTACTACCGGTCAGGTTCCTTCACTCGTTCACATCCACCAGCAGCACCTACCACAGGTCAGGTTCTTTCACCCGTTCACACCCACCATTAGCACCCACCACAGGTCAGGTTCCTTCACCCGTTCACATCCACCAGCAGCACCTACCACAGGTCGGGTTCGTTCACCCGTTCACACCCCCAGCAGCACCCACCCCAGCAAACACAAATCATCTACACAACGTTCGCCTATCTCTTCCCATAGGTGTGGGAATGATTTGCATTAAGAATGGTGCAGGAGAGCCTTTGAGAAACTTTTACTCAAAAAATCCAAACACAAAGGTTTAATTATAAATTGTTTTTCTACAATTATTTTCTTCCAAATGTAAAACAAATAGTTTTTACATGTTTAAATATAAAATTTATGGTGTTTTTTTGTAAAATTCATTAATAAATTGTGAATGATATATATTGGCTGAGTGAAACCTTTAAAATCCATTTAGTTATAATATGAACAGAAAAAAGTAGTTTTCCAAATTTTCTAAAAATCGCTCTTTTTAACACAATTTGACTCCTTATGCATTCCACTAAACACTAATATCATGTTTAAATATATAATTTATGTATTATTCCCTAAGATAATTTATATAAATTTTAAAAGTTGCTGGAAAGTGGTGAGAACGAATCTGAAAACGTTTTGTTGTCTTATATTGGCGTGTTCTTATTAACTAGAGTGAGTAAGAGTGAGCGAGAGTGGGTAAGAGTGAGTAAGAGTGAATGAAGGTGAGTGAGAGTGCCAGAGAGTGTGTAAGTGTGAGTAGGAGTGAGTATAAGTAAGAGTGACTGAGAGTGAGTAAGAGTGACAGAGTGAGTAAGAGTGACAGAATGAGTAAGAGTGAGAGTAAAGTGATTGAGAGTAAGGGTGAGTAAGAGTGATTGAGAGTTAGAGTGAGAGTAAGAGTGATTGAGAGTTAGTGAGAGTAAGAGTGATTGAGAGTAAGAGTGATTGAGAGTAAGAGTGATTGAGAGTAAGAGTGATTGAGAGTAAGAGTGATTGGGAGTAAGAGTGATTGCGAGTAAGAGTGATTGGGAGTAAGAGTGATTGGGAGTAGGAGTTAGAGTGAGAGTAGGAGTAAGAATGAGAATAAGAGTGATTGAGAGTAAGAGTGAGTAAGAGTAAGAATGAGAGTAAGAGTGATTGAGAGTAAGAGTGATTGAGAGTAAGAGTGATTGAGAATAAGAGTGATTGGGAGTAAGAGTGATTGGGAGTAAGAGTAAGAGTGAGAGTAAGAATGAGAATAAGAGTGATTGAGAGTAGGAGTGATTGGGAGTAGGAGTGATTGGGAGTAAGAGTGATTGAGAGTAAGAGTAATTGAGAGTAAGAGTATGAGAGTAAGAGTGAGAGAGTGAGTATGAATGGGTAAGGGTGACTGAGAGTGAGTAAGAATGACAGAGTAAGAGTGACAGAGAGTAAGAGTGACAGAGAGTAAGAGTGACAGAGAGTAAGAGTGACAGAGAGTAAGAGTGACAGAGTAAGAGTGACAGAGAGTAAGAGTGACAGAGAGTAAGAGTGACAGAGAGTAAGAGTGACAGAGTAAGAGTGACAGAGTAAGAGTGACAGAGAGTAAGAGTGACAGAGTAAGAGTGACAGAGAGTAAGAGTGACAGAGAGTAAGAGTGACAGAGTAAGAGTGACAGAGAGTAAGAGTGACAGAGAGTAAGAGTGACAGAGAGTAAGAGTGACAGAGTAAGAGTGACAGAGAGTAAGAATGACAGAGAGTAAGAGTGACAGAGAGTAAGAGTGACAGAGAGTAAGAGTGACAGAGAGTAAGAGTGACAGAGTAAGAGTGACAGAGTAAGAGTGACAGAGTAAGAGTGACAGAGAGTAAGAGTGACAGAGTAAGAGTGACAGAGAGTAAGAGTGACAGAGAGTAAGAGTGACAGAGTAAGAGTGACAGAGTGTAAGAGTGACAGAGTAAGAGTGACAGAGAGTAAGAGTGACAGAGAGTAAGAGTGACAGAGTAAGAGTGACAGAGAGTAAGAGTGACAGAGTTAGAGTGACAGAGTAAGAGTGACAGAGAGTAAGAGTGACAGAGAGTAAGAGTGACAGAGAGTAAGAGTGACAGAGAGTAAGAGTGACAGAGTAAGAGTGACAGAGTAAGAGTGACAGAGAGTAAGAGTGATAGAGAGTAAGAGTGACAGAGTAAGAGTGACAGAGAGTAGGAGTGACAGAGTGTAAGAGTGACAGAGAGTAAGAGTGACAGAGAGTAAGAGTGACAGAGTAAGAGTGACAGAGTAAGAGAGTGAGAGTGATTATGAGAGAGTTAAGAGTGTGAGGTGTGTGAGTGTAGCAGGCCAGGGAGGCAGGATGTGTGGTCACAGGCGAGGCCTAGGCCTCGTGATCTCTAATGTTGGTTTTTATATATATGTGGGATTTTTTGTCCTGTTTCAAATTATAATTATTTAGCAGGAATGTAATAAGATATTGCACAGTATTAATGTGACAATAATATATGCATTATTTCCTTGATAATCAAACTTGTTGTTCAAAGATAATATACAATCTTTGAAGGAAACATTTTGAGAGCGCAAGCTGGCAACACTGTTCTGGTGGGTGAGAGAGACATATGGTTAGTTGTACTCAGACCTACAGTGGAGAAGGGTGTGTCCCAGCTGGCCGCCACCAGCCGCCACCCGCCGCCACCCGCCGCCCACCACCAGCCGTCACCCGCCACCACCCGCCACCACCCACCACCAGCCGCCACCCGCCGCCACCCGCCACCCACCACCAGCCGCCACCCGCCGCCACCCACCACCAGCCGCCACCTGCCACCACCCACCACCCGCCGCCACCCGCCGCCACCCGCCACCACCCACCACCAGCCGCCACCCGCCACCACCCACCACCAGCCGCCACCCGCCACCAGCCACCGCCACCCACCACCGCCACTCACCACCCGCCGCCACCACCCACCACCAGCCGCCAGCCGCCACCCACCACCAGCCGCCACCCGCCGCCACCCACCACCCGCCGCCACCCGCCGCCACCCACCACCAGCCGCCACCCGCCGCCACCCACCACCAGCCGCCACCCGCCGCCACCCACCACCAGCCGCCACCCGCCACCACCCACCACCAGCCGCCACCCGCCACCACCCACCACCAGCCGCCACCCGCCACCACCCACCACCAGCCGCCACCACCCACCACCAGCCGCCACCCGCCACCACCCATCACCAGCCGCCACCCGCCACCGCCACCCACCACCGCCACCCGCCACCCGCCACCACCAGCCGCCACCACCCACCACCAGCCGCCACCCGCAACCAGCCACCGCCACCCACCACCACCCGCCACCAGCCACCGCCACCCACCACCGCCACTCACCACCCGCCGCCACCACCCACCACCAGCCGCCACCCGCCACCCACCACCGCCACCCGCCGCCACCACCCACCACCACCACCCACCACCACCAGCCGCCGCCGCCACCACCACCCACCACCACCGCCGCCACCACCCATCACCGCCGCCGCCACCACCACCCACCACCACCGCCGCCGCCACCACCCATCACCGCCGCCGCCGCCACCACCCACCACAGCCGCCGCCGACACCACCGCCACCACCCACCACAGCCGGCACCACCACCAACCACCACCACCACCCACCACCACCACCACCACCACCACCACCCACCACCGCCGCCACCACCAGCCGCCACAAGCCGCCACCGCCCGCCACCGCCCGCCATCACCACCACCACCACCACCAGCCGCCATCACCGCCACCAGCTGCCACCACCACCAGCCGCCACCACCACCAGCCGCCACCACCACCACCACCAGCCGCCATCACCGCCACCAGCTGCCACCACCACCAGCCGCCATCACCGCCACCAGCTGCCACCACCACCAGCCGCCACCACCAGCCGCCACCACCGCCACCACCACCTGCCACCAGCCGCCACCACCGCCCGCTATCAGCAGTCACCGCCCGTTGCCACAGTCGCCACCGCAAGCCGCCACAGCCAGCCGCCACCAGCCCCCCCCACCGCCGATCGTCACCACCCACCACAGCCGCCGCCGCCCGCCACCGCCCGCCACCGCCCGCCACCGCCCGCCACCACCCACCACAGCCGCCACCACCCACCACCACCCGCCGCCACCACCCACCACCACCCGCCGCCACCACCCACCACCACCAGCCGCCGCCGCCACCCACCACCCGCCGCCGCCGCCACCACCACCCACCACCACCACCGCCGCCACCACCAGCCGCCGCCGCCGCCACCACCACCCACCACCACCACCCACCACCGCCAGCCGCCACCACTCATCACAGACCCCGCCACCGCCCGCCAGACACAGCCGCCAGTGTCCGCCACCGCCGCCACTGTCCGCCACCGCCGCCACTGTCCGCCACCGCCGCCATTGTCCGCCACCGCCGTCACTGTCCGCCACCGCCGCCACTGTCCGCCACCGCCACCACTGTCCGCCCGCCGCCACCACTGTCCGCCCGCCGCCACCACTGTCCGCCCGCCGCCTCCACTGTCCGCCCGCCGCCTCCACTGTCCGCCCGCCGCCTCCACTGTCCGCCCGCCGCCTCCACTGTCCGCCCGCCGCCTCCACTGTCCGCCCGCCGCCGCCACTGTCCGCCCGCCGCCGCCACTGTCCGCCCGCCGCCGCCACTGTCCGCCCGCCGCCGCCACTGTCCGCCCGCCGCCTCCACTGTCCGCCCGCCGCCTCCACTGTCCGCCCGCCGCCTCCACTGTCCGCCCGCCGCTGCCACTGTTCGCCCGCCGCCGCCACTGTCCGCCCGCCGCCGCCACTGTCCGCCCGCCGCCGCCACTGTCCGCCCGCCGCCACTGTCCACCACCGCCGCCACGGTCCGCCCGCCGCCACTATCCGCCACAGCCGCCACTGTCCGCCCGCCGCCACTGTCCTCCCGCCGCCACTGTCTGCCCGCCGCCGCCCTGTCCGCCCGCCGCCACTATCCGCCACCGCCGCCACTGTCCGCCCGCCGCCACTGTCCGCCCGCCGCCACTATCCGCCACCGCCGCCACTGTCCGCCCGACGCCACTGTCCGCCCGCCGCCACTGTCCGCCCGCCGCCACTGTCCGCCCGCCGCCACTGTCCGCCCGCCGCCACTGTCCTCCCGCCGCCACTGTCCGCCCGCCGCCGCCCTGTCCGCCCGCCGCCACTATCCGCCACCGCCGCCACTGTCCGCCCGCCACCACTGTCCGCCCGCCGCCACTATCCGCCACCGCCGCCACTGTCCGCCCGACGCCACTGTCCGCCCGCCGCCACTGTCCGCCCGCCGCCACTGTCCGCCACCGCCGCCACTGTCCGCCACCGCCGCCACTGTCCGCCCGCCGCCACTGTCCGCCACCGCCGCTACTGTCCGCCCGCCGCCACTGTCCGCCCGCCGCCGCCACTGTCCGCCCGCCGCCACTGTCCGCCCGCCGCCACTATCCGCCACCGCCGCCACTGTCCGCCACAGCCGCCACTCTCTGCCGTACAGCCTCCCCTCTCTCCGTTAGTAAATAATTATAATTGTTAGTAAATAATAAAAGAAATATAAATTATTAGATTTTTTTTACCCTTAAATTGGTTTTAATATTTAAATTTAAAATAATAATATAATATAAAATATAATAAAAATAATATAATATAAAATATAATTTAATTTCAAGAAATTTAACTTTAAACACAAAGATGTAAAAAGGGTTCAGATTATTGGCTCAAACCTTTCATAAGAGATTCATATTGGTATATGAATGGATTATGAATGACTCATGTTAGGAGTGTAAAGTTGCCACAACATCTCAAATTAGTGTTAGATACATATGTCTTGGTTATAAGTTTTGGAAACCTATTTAAGTCCACACACAATATCGTATCTGATACGATAAAACAAACGTTTCCAATACTTTCAAATACTTTCCAGATATGTTGTGGCAACCTAAAATTGTTTGCTGGGACCACAGGCCAGGTTCCTTCACCCGTTCACATCCCCAAGCAACACCTACCACAGGTCAGGTTCCTTCACTCGTTCACATCCATTAGCAGTACCTATCACAGGCCAGGTTCCTTCACCCGTTCACATCCCCCAGCAGCACCTACCACAGGTCAGGTTCCTTCACTCGTTCACATCCCCCAGCAGCACCTACCACAGGGCAGGTTCCTTCACTCGTTCACATCCCCCAGCAGCACCTACCACAGGACAGGTTTCTTCACTCGTTCACATCCCCCAGCAGCACCTACTACAGGTCAGGTTCCTTCACTTGTTCACATCCACCAGCAGCACCTACCACAGGTCAGGTTATTTCACTCATTCACATCCAACAGCAGCACCTACAACAGGCCAGGTTCCTTCACCCGTTCACATCCCCCAGCAGCACCTACCACAGGTCAGGTTCCTTCACTCATTCACATCCCCCAGCAGCACCTACCACAGGTCAGGTTCCTTCACTCGTTCACACCCACCAGCAGCACCAACCACAGGCCAGGTTCCTTCACCCGTTCACATCCCCCAGCAGCACCTACCACAGGTCAGGTTCCTTCACTCGTTCATATCCCCCAGCAGCACCTACCACAGGTCAGGTTCTTTCACTCATTCACATTCCCCAGCAGCACCTACTACCGGTCAGGTTCCTTCACTCGTTCACATCCACCAGCAGCACCTACCACAGGTCAGGTTCCTTCACTCGTTCACATCCACCAGCAGCACCTACCACAGGCCAGGTTCCTTCACCCGTTCACATCCCCCAGCAGCACCTACCACAGGTCAGGTTCCTTCACTCGTTCACATCCCCCAGCAACACCTACCACAGGTCAGGTTCCTTCACTCGTTCACATCCCCCAGCAGCACCTACCACAGGTCAGGTTCCTTCACTCGTTCACATCCATTAGCACCACCTATCACAGGCCAGGTTCCTTCACTCGTTCACATCCCCCAGCAGCACCTACTACCGGTCAGGTTCCTTCACTCGTTCACATCCACCAGCAGCACCTACCACAGGTCAGGTTCCTTCCCTCGTTCACATCCCCCAGCAGCACCTACTACCGGACAGGTTTCTTCACTCGTTCACATCCACCAGCAGCACCTACCACAGGCCAGGTTCCTTCACAAGTTCACATCCACCAGCATCCCCTACCACAGGTCGGGTTCCTTCACCCGTTCACATCCACCAGCAGTACCTACCACAGGTCGGGTTCCTACACTCGTTCACACCCACCAGCAGCACCTACCACAGGTCGGGATCCATCACTCGTTCAAACCCACCAGCAGCACCTACCACAGGTCGGTTTCCTTCACCCGTTCACACCCCCCAGCAGCACCTACCACAGGTCAGGTTCCTTCACCAGTTCACATACCCTAGCAACACCTACCACAGGTCAGGTTCCTTCACTCGTTCACATCCACCAGCAGCACCTACCACAGGTCAGGTTCCTTCACCGTTCACATCCCCCAGCAACACCTACAACAGGTCAGGTTCCTTCACCCGTTCATACCCCCTTGCAGCACCTACCACAGGTCAGGTTCTTTCACCCGTTCACACCCACCATTAGCACCCACCACAGGTCAGGTTCCTTCACCCGTTCACATCCACCAGCAGCACCTACCACAGGTCGGGTTCGTTCACCCGTTCACACCCCCAGCAGCACCCACCACAGGCCAGGTTCCTTCACCCGTTCACATCCCCAAGCAACACCTACCACAGGTCAGGTTCCTTCACTCGTTCACATCCATTAGCAGTACCTATCACAGGCCAGGTTCCTTCACCCGTTCACATCCCCCAGCAGCACCTACCACAGGTCAGGTTCCTTCACTCGTTCACATCCCCCAGCAGCACCTACCACAGGGCAGGTTCCTTTACTCGTTCACATCCCCCAGCAGCACCTACCACAGGACAGGTTTCTTCACTCGTTCACATCCCCCAGCAGCACCTACTACAGGTCAGGTTCCTTCACTTGTTCACATCCACCAGCAGCACCTACCACAGGTCAGGTTATTTCACTCGTTCACATCCAACAGCAGCACCTACAACAGGCCAGGTTCCTTCACCCGTTCACATCCCCCAGCAGCACCTACCACAGGTCAGGTTCCTTCACTCGTTCACATCCCCCAGCAGCACCTACCACAGGTCAGGTTCCTTCACTCGTTCACACCCACCAGCAGCACCAACCACAGGCCAGGTTCCTTCACCCGTTCACATCCCCCAGCAGCACCTACCACAGGTCAGGTTCCTTCACTCGTTCATATCCCCCAGCAGCACCTACCACAGGTCAGGTTCTTTCACTCATTCACATCCCCCAGCAGCACCTACTACCGGTCAGGTTCCTTCACTCGTTCACATCCACCAGCAGCACCTACCACAGGTCAGGTTCTTTCACCCGTTCACACCCACCATTAGCACCCACCACAGGTCAGGTTCCTTCACCCGTTCACATCCACCAGCAGCACCTACCACAGGTCGGGTTCGTTCACCCGTTCACACCCCCAGCAGCACCCACCACAGGCCAGGTTCCTTCACCCGTTCACATCCCCAAGCAACACCTACCACAGGTCAGGTTCCTTCACTCGTTCACATCCATTAGCAGTACCTATCACAGGCCAGGTTCCTTCACCCGTTCACATCCCCCAGCAGCACCTACCACAGGTCAGGTTCCTTCACTCGTTCACATCCCCCAGCAGCACCTACCACAGGGCAGGTTCCTTCACTCGTTCACATCCCCCAGCAGCACCTACCACAGGGCAGGTTCCTTCACTCGTTCACACCCCCCAGCAGCACCTACCACAGGTCAGGTTCCTTCACCAGTTCACATACCCTAGCAACACCTACCACAGGTCAGGTTCCTTCACTCGTTCACATCCACCAGCAGCACCTACCACAGGTCAGGTTCCTTCACCGTTCACATCCCCCAGCAACACCTACAACAGGTCAGGTTCCTTCACCCGTTCATACCCCCTTGCAGCACCTACCACAGGTCAGGTTCTTTCACCCGTTCACACCCACCATTAGCACCCACCACAGGTCAGGTTCCTTCACCCGTTCACATCCACCAGCAGCACCTACCACAGGTCGGGTTCGTTCACCCGTTCACACCCCCAGCAGCACCCACCACAGGCCAGGTTCCTTCACCCGTTCACATCCCCAAGCAACACCTACCACAGGTCAGGTTCCTTCACTCGTTCACATCCATTAGCAGTACCTATCACAGGCCAGGTTCCTTCACCCGTTCACATCCCCCAGCAGCACCTACCACAGGTCAGGTTCCTTCACTCGTTCACATCCCCCAGCAGCACCTACCACAGGGCAGGTTCCTTTACTCGTTCACATCCCCCAGCAGCACCTACCACAGGACAGGTTTCTTCACTCGTTCACATCCCCCAGCAGCACCTACTACAGGTCAGGTTCCTTCACTTGTTCACATCCACCAGCAGCACCTACCACAGGTCAGGTTATTTCACTCGTTCACATCCAACAGCAGCACCTACAACAGGCCAGGTTCCTTCACCCGTTCACATCCCCCAGCAGCACCTACCACAGGTCAGGTTCCTTCACTCGTTCACATCCCCCAGCAGCACCTACCACAGGTCAGGTTCCTTCACTCGTTCACACCCACCAGCAGCACCAACCACAGGCCAGGTTCCTTCACCCGTTCACATCCCCCAGCAGCACCTACCACAGGTCAGGTTCCTTCACTCGTTCATATCCCCCAGCAGCACCTACCACAGGTCAGGTTCTTTCACTCATTCACATCCCCCAGCAGCACCTACTACCGGTCAGGTTCCTTCACTCGTTCACATCCACCAGCAGCACCTACCACAGGTCAGGTTCTTTCACCCGTTCACACCCACCATTAGCACCCACCACAGGTCAGGTTCCTTCACCCGTTCACATCCACCAGCAGCACCTACCACAGGTCGGGTTCGTTCACCCGTTCACACCCCCAGCAGCACCCACCACAGGCCAGGTTCCTTCACCCGTTCACATCCCCAAGCAACACCTACCACAGGTCAGGTTCCTTCACTCGTTCACATCCATTAGCAGTACCTATCACAGGCCAGGTTCCTTCACCCGTTCACATCCCCCAGCAGCACCTACCACAGGTCAGGTTCCTTCACTCGTTCACATCCCCCAGCAGCACCTACCACAGGGCAGGTTCCTTCACTCGTTCACATCCCCCAGCAGCACCTACCACAGGACAGGTTTCTTCACTCGTTCACATCCCCCAGCAGCACCTACTACAGGTCAGGTTCCTTCACGTGTTCACATCCACCAGCAGCACCTACCACAGGTCAGGTTATTTCACTCGTTCACATCCAACAGCAGCACCTACAACAGGCCAGGTTCCTTCACCCGTTCACATCCCCCAGCAGCACCTACCACAGGTCAGGTTCCTTCACTCGTTCACATCCCCCAGCAGCACCTACCACAGGTCAGGTTCCTTCACTCGTTCACACCCACCAGCAGCACCAACCACAGGCCAGGTTCCTTCACCCGTTCACATCCCCCAGCAGCACCTACCACAGGTCAGGTTCCTTCACTCGTTCATATCCCCCAGCAGCACCTACCACAGGTCAGGTTCTTTCACTCATTCACATCCCCCAGCAGCACCTACTACCGGTCAGGTTCCTTCACTCGTTCACATCCACCAGCAGCACCTACCACAGGTCAGGTTCCTTCACTCGTTCACATCCACCATCAGCACCTACCACAGGCCAGGTTCCTTCACCCGTTCACATCCCCCAGCAGCACCTACCACAGGTCAGGTTCCTTCACTCGTTCACATCCCCCAGCAGCACCTACCACAGGTCAGGTTCCTTCACTCGTTCACATCCCCCAGCAGCACCTACCACAGGTCAGGTTCCTTCACTCGTTCACATCCATTAGCACCACCTATCACAGGCCAGGTTCCTTCACTCGTTCACATCCCCCAGCAGCACCTACTACCGGTCAGGTTCCTTCACTCGTTCACATCCACCAGCAGCACCTACCACAGGTCAGGTTCCTTCACTCGTTCACATCCCCCAGCAGCACCTACTACCGGACAGGTTCCTTCACTCGTTCACATCCACCAGCAGCACCTACCACAGGCCAGGTTCCTTCACAAGTTCACATCCACCAGCATCCCCTACCACAGGTCGGGTTCCTTCACCCGTTCACATCCACCAGCAGTACCTACCACAGGTCGGGTTCCTACACTCGTTCACACCCACCAGCAGCACCTACCACAGGTCGGGATCCATCACTCGTTCAAACCCACCAGCAGCACCTACCACAGGTCGGTTTCCTTCACCCGTT
>NW_027189645.1:0-40000 GCF_040958095.1 Procambarus clarkii
GGGGGGGGGGAGGGGGTGGGGGATGGAGGGGGCGGTATGGGGGATAGGGGGGGGGGTTAGATGGTGGGGGAGAGGGGCCCTGAGGAGCTACCTTGGGAGGTGTTGTTGGTGGGGGGGGGGGTTGGTGGGGGAGGGGCCCTGAGGAGCTACCTTGGGAGGTGTTGTTGGTGGGGGGGGGCGTTGGTGGGGGAGGGGGCAGGGGGAGAGGGGTCCTGAGGAGCTACCTTGGGAGGTGTTGTTGGTGGTGGGGGGGGGGTTGTCAGTTAGGTATTTAAATTTAATATTGTAAGATAGGTTATATAGGGCGAGGTGTTGAGGAAGGAATAAGAAAAGTGTTTGGGACTGAGTTAAGTGTATTAGTTGTTGTGATTGATGTTAGAAGGAAGGTAGGTGGTTGAAATGTGTAAAGATTTGTTAATGAGATCATTTGGTTAATAATGTAGGAATTAAGGGTAAGTGATCACTGGAGATAGATATTCAACAGTATATTAAGAGGCCAAGTTTTAGCAGGTAGGTAGGCCGACCGGCCGGCAGAGAGAGACAATGGACTGACAAACAGGTAGACGTTTTCTTCATGGATGGTAAACTATTATTAAAATGGCATGTACACATTTCCATGTGCGACATTCTTGTACACACACACACACACACACACACACACACACACACACACACACACACACACACACACACACACACACACACACACACACACACTGACCCACAGAGACTGCCCAAATATGTATACTAACAGCAGCAGCAGTTGGTGTTCCCAGGCAGGTCACCCATCCAAGTACTAACCAAAGTCAACGGTGTTTAACCTGACAGATGTATGGGAGGAGACGCAGTGTTCTCAAGGTGATAGGTAGGTAGGTAGTATGGCCGTTGCTATTGTATACAAGTAGTAAGTAATCACATGTGAGTGAGTGAGTGAGTCAGGATACTGGTAACTGCGGCGGGCGGGCAGGCAGGCGGAGGATACTCACACATAGCAGCCAATTCTCCATTAATGATAGTACTTATTGCAACTATTTAGTCAAATTAACCAACAACAAATGGACTACTACTACTGTTGCTCCAAAATAGAAATGTTGGGATGCCACCGCTGCCATTGATCTCGCACAAGTTGCTGCTGACAAATGACTCATCTTAGGCCTTGCATATGCTCTCTTAGGCTTCATTTAGTCAATAATTGTAACATCATTGAGTCGGGGGACAGGCAGACAGGCACTTTATACATGTTAGGCTTATAGTGGTCTCCAACACCCACCACCCCACAAGGTCCAACTAGTGACTAACCCTCACTCACTCACCACGCCCCAAGTAGCTAGCTTACTAACTCCTGGATACCTATTTACTGCTAGGTGAACAGAGACATTCGGTGATAGGAAAGGCTACCAACAACTACAGCCCTTTTTCTATTTCTATTTCTATTTCTACAAACCTAGTCTATTTCCTAGTCTAAACTAACCTAACCTAACCTCACCTAACCTAACCCAACCTAACCTAAGCTAATCTAACATAACCTAACCTAACTAACTCCTGGATACCTATTTACTGCTAGGTAAACAGAGACATTCGGTGATAGGAAAGGCTACTAACATTTACAGCCCTACTTCTACAAACCTACCCTAAACCAACCTAACCTAATCTAACCTAACCTAACCTAACCTAATCTAACCTAACCTAAGCTAATCTAACATAACCTAACCTAACTAACTCCTGGATACCTATTTACTGCTAGGTGAACAGAGACATTCGGTGATAGGAAAGGCTACTAACATTTACAGCCCTACTTCTACAAACCTACCCTAAACCAACCTAACCTAATCTAACCTAACCTAACCTAACCTAATCTAACCTAACCTAAGCTAATCTAACATAACCTAACCTAACTAACTCCTGGATACCTATTTACTGCTAGGTGAACAGAGACATTCGGTGATAGGAAAGGCTACTAACATTTACAGCCCTACTTCTACAAACCTACCCTAAACCAACCTAACCTAATCTAACCTAACCTAACCTAACCTAATCTAACCTAACCTAAGCTAATCTAACATAACCTAACCTAACTAACTCCTGGATACCTATTTACTGCTAGGTGAACAGAGGCATTCGGTGATAGGAAAGGCTACTAACATTTACAGCCCTACTTCTACAAACCTACCCTAAACCAACCTAACCTAATCTAACCTAACCTAACCAAACCTAATCTAACCTAACCTAATCTAACCTAAGCTAATCTAACATAACCTAACCTAACTAACTCCTGGATACCTATTTACTGCTAGGTGAACAGAGGCATTCGGTGATAAGACACGTTACCTAAAATTCAAGCAATTTTTTTTGTCTATTTTTTTATTGTTTTTAAATAATTTATAATTTATACTTGATTCATTTTTTATAATGTTTTTACCTATTTCTATTTCTACAAACGTAGCCTATTTCCTAGCCTAAATTAACCTAAAAATGTGTGTGTATATATATATATATATATATATATATATATATATATATATATATATATATATATATATATATATATATATATATATATATATATATATTTAAATATATATATATATATATCAGTCGGTGGAATAATACAAATATTACACCTAACCAACCACAAAATAACCAACCTTAACTGTACCTTACCAACATACCCTAACCAATCAACCCTAACCAACCTAAGCTTACATATTATCTAAATTGCTTATTAAACCATAATTATGCTTGTTCTAACCTCAAATTCTAACCTAATTCTAATTCTAACCTAATTCTAATTCTAACCAACCTAACCAGTCTAACAAACTAACCTAACCAACTTAAACTAACCAACCTAACCAATCATCTACCTAACCAACTAACCAACCTAACCAACCAACCTAATCAACCAACCTAACCAACTAACCTAACCCACTTAACCAACCAACCTTAGCAACCAACCTAAGCAACCTAACCTAACCATCCAACCTAACCAACCAACCTAATCCACTTAACCAACCAACCTTAGCAACCAACCTAACCAACCAACCAACCAACCTAAGCAACCTAACCTAACCATCCAACCCAACCCAACCTAACCAACCTAACCTAACCAACCTAACCTAATCTAACCAACCAATCTAACCAACCAACTAACCAACCAACCTAACCTACCTAACCTAACCCAACCAACCTAACCAACCAACCAATCTAACCTAACCAACCAACCTAACCAACCTAACCTAACCAACCTAACCTAACCTAACCAACCTAACCTAACCTAACCAACCTAACCTAACCTAACCAACCTAACCTAACCTAACCAACCTAACCTAACCTAACCAACCAACCAACCTAAGCAACCAACCTAACCAACCTAACCTAACCAACCTAACCTAACCAACCTAACCTAACCTAACCAACCTAACCTAACCAACCTAACCTAACCTAACCAACCTAACCTAACCAACCTAACCTAACCTAACCAACCAACCAACCTAAGCAACCAACCTAACCAACCTAAGCAACCAACCTAACCAACCTAAGCAACCTAACCAGCCTTAGCAACCTAACCAACCTAAGCAACCTAACCAACCTAAGCAACCTAAGCAACCTAACCAACCTAAGCAACCTAAGCAACCTAACCTAATCAACCAACCTAACCTAATCAACCTAACCTAAGCAACCTAACCTAACCAACCTAACCTAAGCAACCTAACCTAACCAACCAACCTACTTAACCAACCTAACCTAACCAACCTAACCTAACCTAACCAACCTAACCTAACCTCCCTTCTTATTATCTGACACGAACCTTCGGTTCGTGTCAGAGTCCATGAGTGTCCGTGTGTGTGTCCGTGTGAGTGTCCGTGTCCGTGTATCCATGGGGTTTTGGGTCCAGGAAGCTATTTGTGTCGACCCAAATTGCCTCCCTTCTCCCCACCTGAAATCCAGGTGGATTGAAAGACCTGCCCGAGGTCAGTGGATCCAGGTATCCGTCCGTGGCCCCCCGGACTTCAACCCTTCCCCACATTCCAAGGAGTCGGTCAATCAATCTTCGGCTATCCAGAGAATCTATCGAAACTGATGCTCCTACAGGAGGGGACACACAGAGAAATCTGTGCCCTGTACTTGCAACCGTTCCGACAGGCTCGAACGCAGATCTATCCGGATTAGGAACTTGTTCTATCCGACTAGGCCACGCTGGAGTTGCCTTCTGAATCAAATTTGGCACTTGTATTTATATCTCATAGCAAGGTTAGTTAGTGTCTATTTATCAACAGTTGCAATGATTGAGATGTGAAGTTGTTAATTTGTGTTGACAGTTAGAAAGACCTGACAGCTTTATTTGATAAGGTTGCAGTCCCGTGAGGCAGTTTTATGAATGAATATTGGAGATTTTAGGCTAACTGACATGTGTGTGTGTGTGTGTGTGTGTTTAAAAGTATGTATTAATTAATAATTAGTGTGGTGTTTCCAAATGAGTTTGTGAATGGTAAACAAGCAATGCAATATCCAATATGTGCTATTTTAGGCCTCGTTCTGTAAAATACATGTTTTACTAGGGAAGGAAAATCCGGTGTTTTTTTCCCTCGTTTTATTTCAGGAATAAATAGCACATAGGCGAAGGACCGAAGGTTTTGGCTGGTTAAATATAGCGTTGTGGCCGCCATTTTCTGTGTTGGGCGGGGGGGGGGGGGGTGGGGGATGGAGGGGGCGGTATGGGGGATAGGGGGGGGGGTTAGATGGTGGGGGAGAGGGGCCCTGAGGAGCTACCTTGGGAGGTGTTGTTGGTGGGGGGGGGGGGTTGGTGGGGGGGGAGGGGCCCTGAGGAGCTACCTTGGGAGGTGTTGTTGGTGGGGGGGGCGTTGGTGGGGGAGGGGGCAGGGGGAGAGGGGTCCTGAGGAGCTACCTTGGGAGGTGTTGTTGGTGGTGGGGGGGGGGTTGTCAGTTAGGTATTTAAATTTAATATTGTAAGATAGGTTATATAGGGCGAGGTGTTGAGGAAGGAATAAGAAAAGTGTTTGGGACTGAGTTAAGTGTATTAGTTGTTGTGATTGATGTTAGAAGGAAGGTAGGTGGTTGAAATGTGTAAAGATTTGTTAATGAGATCATTTGGTTAATAATGTAGGAATTAAGGGTAAGTGATCACTGGAGATAGATATTCAACAGTATATTAAGAGGCCAAGTTTTAGCAGGTAGGTAGGCCGACCGGCCGGCAGAGAGAGACAATGGACTGACAAACAGGTAGACGTTTTCTTCATGGATGGTAAACTATTATTAAAATGGCATGTACACATTTCCATGTGCGACATTCTTGTACACACACACACACACACACACACACACACACACACACACACACACACACACACACACACACACACACACACACACACACTGACCCACAGAGACTGCCCAAATATGTATACTAACAGCAGCAGCAGTTGGTGTTCCCAGGCAGGTCACCCATCCAAGTACTAACCAAAGTCAACGGTGTTTAACCTGACAGATGTATGGGAGGAGACGCAGTGTTCTCAAGGTGATAGGTAGGTAGGTAGTATGGCCGTTGCTATTGTATACAAGTAGTAAGTAATCACATGTGAGTGAGTGAGTGAGTCAGGATACTGGTAACTGCGGCGGGCGGGCAGGCAGGCGGAGGATACTCACACATAGCAGCCAATTCTCCATTAATGATAGTACTTATTGCAACTATTTAGTCAAATTAACCAACAACAAATGGACTACTACTACTACTGTTGCTCCAAAATAGAAATGTTGGGATGCCACCGCTGCCATTGATCTCGCACAAGTTGCTGCTGACAAATGACTCATCTTAGGCCTTGCATATGCTCTCTTAGGCTTCATTTAGTCAATAATTGTAACATCATTGAGTCGGGGGACAGGCAGACAGGCACTTTATACATGTTAGGCTTATAGTGGTCTCCAACACCCACCACCCCACAAGGTCCAACTAGTGACTAACCCTCACTCACTCACCACGCCCCAAGTAGCTAGCTTACTAACTCCTGGATACCTATTTACTGCTAGGTGAACAGAGACATTCGGTGATAGGAAAGGCTACCAACAACTACAGCCCTTTTTCTATTTCTATTTCTATTTCTACAAACCTAGTCTATTTCCTAGTCTAAACTAACCTAACCTAACCTCACCTAACCTAACCCAACCTAACCTAAGCTAATCTAACATAACCTAACCTAACTAACTCCTGGATACCTATTTACTGCTAGGTAAACAGAGACATTCGGTGATAGGAAAGGCTACTAACATTTACAGCCCTACTTCTACAAACCTACCCTAAACCAACCTAACCTAATCTAACCTAACCTAACCTAACCTAATCTAACCTAACCTAAGCTAATCTAACATAACCTAACCTAACTAACTCCTGGATACCTATTTACTGCTAGGTGAACAGAGACATTCGGTGATAGGAAAGGCTACTAACATTTACAGCCCTACTTCTACAAACCTACCCTAAACCAACCTAACCTAATCTAACCTAACCTAACCTAACCTAATCTAACCTAACCTAAGCTAATCTAACATAACCTAACCTAACTAACTCCTGGATACCTATTTACTGCTAGGTGAACAGAGACATTCGGTGATAGGAAAGGCTACTAACATTTACAGCCCTACTTCTACAAACCTACCCTAAACCAACCTAACCTAATCTAACCTAACCTAACCTAACCTAATCTAACCTAACCTAAGCTAATCTAACATAACCTAACCTAACTAACTCCTGGATACCTATTTACTGCTAGGTGAACAGAGGCATTCGGTGATAGGAAAGGCTACTAACATTTACAGCCCTACTTCTACAAACCTACCCTAAACCAACCTAACCTAATCTAACCTAACCTAACCAAACCTAATCTAACCTAACCTAATCTAACCTAAGCTAATCTAACATAACCTAACCTAACTAACTCCTGGATACCTATTTACTGCTAGGTGAACAGAGGCATTCGGTGATAAGACACGTTACCTAAAATTCAAGCAATTTTTTTTGTCTATTTTTTTATTGTTTTTAAATAATTTATAATTTATACTTGATTCATTTTTTATAATGTTTTTACCTATTTCTATTTCTACAAACGTAGCCTATTTCCTAGCCTAAATTAACCTAAAAAGTGTGTGTATATATATATATATATATATATATTAATATATATATATATATATATATATATATATATATATATATATATATATATATATATATATTTAAATATATATATATATATATCAGTCGGTGGAATAATACAAATATTACACCTAACCAACCACAAAATAACCAACCTTAACTGTACCTTACCAACATACCCTAACCAATCAACCCTAACCAACCTAAGCTTACATATTATCTAATTGCTTATTAAACCATAATTATGCTTGTTCTAACCTAAATTCTAACCTAATTCTAATTCTAACCTAATTCTAATTCTAACCAACCTAACCAGTCTAACAAACTAACCTAACCAACTTAAACTAACCAACCTAACCAATCATCTACCTAACCAACTAACCAACCTAACCAACCAACCTAATCAACCAACCTAACCAACTAACCTAACCCACTTAACCAACCAACCTTAGCAACCAACCTAAGCAACCTAACCTAACCATCCAACCTAACCAACCAACCTAATCCACTTAACCAACCAACCTTAGCAACCAACCTAACCAACCAACCAACCAACCTAAGCAACCTAACCTAACCATCCAACCCAACCCAACCTAACCAACCTAACCTAACCAACCTAACCTAATCTAACCAACCAATCTAACCAACCAAACCCAACCTAACCTACCTAACCTAACAACCAACCAACCTAACCAACCAACCAATCTAACCTAACCAACCAACCTAACCAACCTAACCTAACCAACCTAACCTAACCTAACCAACCTAACCTAACCTAACCAACCTAACCTAACCTAACCAACCTAACCTAACCTAACCAACCTAACCTAACCTAACCAACCAACCAACCTAAGCAACCAACCTAACCAACCTAACCTAACCAACCTAACCTAACCAACCTAACCTAACCTAACCAACCTAACCTAACCAACCTAACCTAACCTAACCAACCTAACCTAACCAACCTAACCTAACCTAACCAACCAACCAACCTAACCAACCTAAGCAACCAACCTAACCAACCTAAGCAACCTAACCAGCCTTAGCAACCTAACCAACCTAAGCAACCTAACCAACCTAAGCAACCTAAGCAACCTAACCAACCTAAGCAACCTAAGCAACCTAACCTAATCAACCAACCTAACCTAATCAACCTAACCTAAGCAACCTAACCTAACCAACCTAACCTAAGCAACCTAACCTAACCAACCAACCTACTTAACCAACCTAACCTAACCAACCTAACCTAACCTAACCAACCTAACCTAACCTCCCTTCTTATTATCTGACACGAACCTTCGGTTCGTGTCAGAGTCCATGAGTGTCCGTGTGTGTGTCCGTGTGAGTGTCCGTGTCCGTGTATCCATGGGGTTTTGGGTCCAGGAAGCTATTTGTGTCGACCCAAATTGCCTCCCTTCTCCCCACCTGAAATCCAGGTGGATTGAAAGACCTGCCCGAGGTCAGTGGATCCAGGTATCCGTCCGTGGCCCCCCGGACTTCAACCCTTCCCCACATTCCAAGGAGTCGGTCAATCAATCTTCGGCTATCCAGAGAATCTATCGAAACTGATGCTCCTACAGGAGGGGACACACAGAGAAATCTGTGCCCTGTACTTGCAACCGTTCCGACAGGCTCGAACGCAGATCTATCCGGATTAGGAACTTGTTCTATCCGACTAGGCCACGCTGGAGTTGCCTTCTGAATCAAATTTGGCACTTGTATTTATATCTCATAGCAAGGTTAGTTAGTGTCTATTTATCAACAGTTGCAATGATTGAGATGTGAAGTTGTTAATTTGTGTTGACAGTTAGAAAGACCTGACAGCTTTATTTGATAAGGTTGCAGTCCCGTGAGGCAGTTTTATGAATGAATATTGGAGATTTTAGGCTAACTGACATGTGTGTGTGTGTGTGTGTGTGTTTAAAAGTATGTATTAATTAATAATTAGTGTGGTGTTTCCAAATGAGTTTGTGAATGGTAAACAAGCAATGCAATATCCAATATGTGCTATTTTAGGCCTCGTTCTGTAAAATACATGTTTTACTAGGGAAGGAAAATCCGGTTTGTTTTTTCCCTCGTTTTATTTCAGGAATAAATAGCACATAGGCGAAGGACCGAAGGTTTTGGCTGGTTAAATATAGCGTTGTGGCCGCCATTTTCTGTGTTGGGCGGGGGGGGGGGGGATGGAGGGGGCGGTATGGGGGATAGGGGGGGGGGTTAGATGGTGGGGGAGAGGGGCCCTGAGGAGCTACCTTGGGAGGTGTTGTTGGTGGGGGGGGGGGTTGGTGGGGGAGGGGCCCTGAGGAGCTACCTTGGGAGGTGTTGTTGGTGGGGGGGGCGTTGGTGGGGGAGGGGGCAGGGGGAGAGGGGTCCTGAGGAGCTACCTTGGGAGGTGTTGTTGGTGGTGGGGGGGGGGTTGTCAGTTAGGTATTTAAATTTAATATTGTAAGATAGGTTATATAGGGCGAGGTGTTGAGGAAGGAATAAGAAAAGTGTTTGGGACTGAGTTAAGTGTATTAGTTGTTGTGATTGATGTTAGAAGGAAGGTAGGTGGTTGAAATGTGTAAAGATTTGTTAATGAGATCATTTGGTTAATAATGTAGGAATTAAGGGTAAGTGATCACTGGAGATAGATATTCAACAGTATATTAAGAGGCCAAGTTTTAGCAGGTAGGTAGGCCGACCGGCCGGCAGAGAGAGACAATGGACTGACAAACAGGTAGACGTTTTCTTCATGGATGGTAAACTATTATTAAAATGGCATGTACACATTTCCATGTGCGACATTCTTGTACACACACACACACACACACACACACACACACACACACACACACACACACACACACACACACACACACACACACACACACACTGACCCACAGAGACTGCCCAAATATGTATACTAACAGCAGCAGCAGTTGGTGTTCCCAGGCAGGTCACCCATCCAAGTACTAACCAAAGTCAACGGTGTTTAACCTGACAGATGTATGGGAAGACGCAGTGTTCTCAAGGTGATAGGTAGGTAGGTAGTATGGCCGTTGCTATTGTATACAAGTAGTAAGTAATCACATGTGAGTGAGTGAGTGAGTCAGGATACTGGTAACTGCGGCGGGCGGGCAGGCAGGCGGAGGATACTCACACATAGCAGCCAATTCTCCATTAATGATAGTACTTATTGCAACTATTTAGTCAAATTAACCAACAACAAATGGACTACTACTACTGTTGCTCCAAAATAGAAATGTTGGGATGCCACCGCTGCCATTGATCTCGCACAAGTTGCTGCTGACAAATGACTCATCTTAGGCCTTGCATATGCTCTCTTAGGCTTCATTTAGTCAATAATTGTAACATCATTGAGTCGGGGGACAGGCAGACAGGCACTTTATACATGTTAGGCTTATAGTGGTCTCCAACACCCACCACCCCACAAGGTCCAACTAGTGACTAACCCTCACTCACTCACCACGCCCCAAGTAGCTAGCTTACTAACTCCTGGATACCTATTTACTGCTAGGTGAACAGAGACATTCGGTGATAGGAAAGGCTACCAACAACTACAGCCCTTTTTCTATTTCTATTTCTATTTCTACAAACCTAGTCTATTTCCTAGTCTAAACTAACCTAACCTAACCTCACCTAACCTAACCCAACCTAACCTAAGCTAATCTAACATAACCTAACCTAACTAACTCCTGGATACCTATTTACTGCTAGGTAAACAGAGACATTCGGTGATAGGAAAGGCTACTAACATTTACAGCCCTACTTCTACAAACCTACCCTAAACCAACCTAACCTAATCTAACCTAACCTAACCTAACCTAATCTAACCTAACCTAAGCTAATCTAACATAACCTAACCTAACTAACTCCTGGATACCTATTTACTGCTAGGTGAACAGAGACATTCGGTGATAGGAAAGGCTACTAACATTTACAGCCCTACTTCTACAAACCTACCCTAAACCAACCTAACCTAATCTAACCTAACCTAACCTAACCTAATCTAACCTAACCTAAGCTAATCTAACATAACCTAACCTAACTAACTCCTGGATACCTATTTACTGCTAGGTGAACAGAGACATTCGGTGATAGGAAAGGCTACTAACATTTACAGCCCTACTTCTACAAACCTACCCTAAACCAACCTAACCTAATCTAACCTAACCTAACCTAACCTAATCTAACCTAACCTAAGCTAATCTAACATAACCTAACCTAACTAACTCCTGGATACCTATTTACTGCTAGGTGAACAGAGGCATTCGGTGATAGGAAAGGCTACTAACATTTACAGCCCTACTTCTACAAACCTACCCTAAACCAACCTAACCTAATCTAACCTAACCTAACCAAACCTAATCTAACCTAACCAATCTAACCTAAGCTAATCTAACTAACCTAACACAACTAACTCCTGGATACCTATTTACTGCTAGGTGAACAGAGGCATTCGGTGATAAGACACGTTACCTAAAATTCAAGCAATTTTTTTTGTCTATTTTTTTATTGTTTTTAAATAATTTATAATTTATACTTGATTCATTTTTTATAATGTTTTTACCTATTTCTATTTCTACAAACGTAGCCTATTTCCTAGCCTAAATTAACCTAAAAATGTGTGTGTATATATATATATATATATATATATATATATATATATATATATATATATATATATATATATATATATATATATATATATATATATATATATATATATATTTAAATATATATATATATATATCAGTCGGTGGAATAATACAAATATTACACCTAACCAACCACAAAATAACCAACCTTAACTGTACCTTACCAACATACCCTAACCAATCAACCCTAACCAACCTAAGCTTACATATTATCTAAATTGCTTATTAAACCATAATTATGCTTGTTCTAACCTAAAATTCTAACCTCAAATTCTAACCTAATTCTAATTCTAACCTAATTCTAATTCTAACCAACCTAACCAGTCTAACAAACTAACCTAACCAACTTAAACTAACCAACCTAACCAATCATCTACCTAACCAACTAACCAACCTAACCAACCAACCTAATCAACCAACCTAACCAACTAACCTAACCCACTTAACCAACCAACCTTAGCAACCAACCTAAGCAACCTAACCTAACCATCCAACCTAACCAACCAACCTAATCCACTTAACCAACCAACCTTAGCAACCAACCTAACCAACCAACCAACCAACCTAAGCAACCTAACCTAACCATCCAACCCAACCTAACCAACCTAACCTAACCAACCTAACCTAATCTAACCAACCAATCTAACCAACCAACCTAACCTAACCTAACCTAACCTAACCAACCAACCTAACCAACCAACCAAATCTAACCAACCTAACCTAACCAACCTAACCTAACCTAACCTAACCTAACCTAACCTAACCTAACCAACCTAACCTAACCTAACCAACCTAACCTAACCTAACCAACCAACCAACCTAACAACCAACCTAACCAACCTAACCTAACCAACCTAACCTAACCTAACCAACCTAACCTAACCTAACCTAACCAACCTAACCTAACCAACCTACCTAACCTAACCAACCTAACCTAACCAACCTAACCTAACCAACCTAACCTAACCTAACCAACCAACCAACCTAAGCAACCAACCTAACCCCTAAGCAACCAACCTAACCAACCTAAGCAACCTAACCAGCCTTAGCAACCTAACCAACCTAAGCAACCTAACCAACCTAAGCAACCTAAGCAACCTAACCAACCTAAGCAACCTAAGCAACCTAACCTAATCAACCAACCTAACCTAATCAACCTAACCTAAGCAACCTAACCTAACCAACCTAACCTAAGCAACCTAACCTAACCAACCAACCTACTTAACCAACCTAACCTAACCAACCTAACCTAACCTAACCAACCTAACCTAACCTCCTTCTTATTATCTGACACGAACCTTCGGTTCGTGTCAGAGTCCATGAGTGTCCGTGTGTGTGTCCGTGTGAGTGTCCGTGTCCGTGTATCCATGGGGTTTTGGGTCCAGGAAGCTATTTGTGTCGACCCAAATTGCCTCCCTTCTCCCACCTGAAATCCAGGTGGATTGAAAGACCTGCCCGAGGTCAGTGGATCCAGGTATCCGTCCGTGGCCCCCCGGACTTCAACCCTTCCCCACATTCCAAGGAGTCGGTCAATCAATCTTCGGCTATCCAGAGAATCTATCGAAACTGATGCTCCTACAGGAGGGGACACACAGAGAAATCTGTGCCCTGTACTTGCAACCGTTCCGACAGGCTCGAACGCAGATCTATCCGGATTAGGAACTTGTTCTATCCGACTAGGCCACGCTGGAGTTGCCTTCTGAATCAAATTTGGCACTTGTATTTATATCTCATAGCAAGGTTAGTTAGTGTCTATTTATCAACAGTTGCAATGATTGAGATGTGAAGTTGTTAATTTGTGTTGACAGTTAGAAAGACCTGACAGCTTTATTTGATAAGGTTGCAGTCCCGTGAGGCAGTTTTATGAATGAATATTGGAGATTTAGGCTAACTGACATGTGGTGTGTGTGTGTGTGTGTGTTTAAAAGTATGTATTAATTAATAATTTAGTGTGGTGTTTCCAAATGAGTTTGTGAATGGTAAACAAGCAATGCAATATCCAATATGTGCTATTTTAGGCCTCGTTCTGTAAAATACATGTTTTACTAGGGAAGGAAAATCCGGTTTGTTTTTTTCCCTCGTTTTATTTCAGGAATAAATAGCACATAGGCGAAGGACCGAAGGTTTTGGCTGGTTAAATATAGCGTTGTGGCCGCCATTTTCTGTGTTGGGCGGGGGGGGGGGGGGGGTGGGGGATGGAGGGGGCGGTATGGGGGATAGGGGGGGTTATGGTGGGGGAGAGGGGCCCTGAGGAGCTACCTTGGGAGGTGTTGTTGGTGGGGGGGGGGGGGGGTGGGGGAGGGGCCCTGAGGAGCTACCTTGGGAGGTGTTGTTGGTGGAGCGTTGGAGGGGAGGGGTCCTGAGGAGCTACCTTGGGAGGTGTTGTTGGTGGTGGGGGGGGGGTTGTCAGTTAGGTATTTAAATTTAATATTGTAAGATAGGTTATATAGGGCGAGGTGTTGAGGAAGGAATAAGAAAAGTGTTTGGGACTGAGTTAAGTGTATTAGTTGTTGTGATTGATGTTAGAGGAAGGTAGGTGGTTGAAATGTGTAAAGATTTGTTAATGAGATCATTTGGTTAATAATGTAGGAATTAAGGGTAAGTGATCACTGGAGATAGATATTCAACAGTATATTAAGAGGCCAAGTTTTAGCAGGTAGGTAGGCCGACCGGCCGGCAGAGAGAGACAATGGACTGACAAACAGGTAGACGTTTTCTTCATGGATGGTAAACTATTATTAAAATGGCATGTACACATTTCCATGTGCGACATTCTTGTACACACACACACACACACACACACACACACACACACACACACACACACACACACACACACACACTGACCCACAGAGACTGCCCAAATATGTATACTAACAGCAGCAGCAGTTGGTGTTCCCAGGCAGGTCACCCATCCAAGTACTAACCAAAGTCAACGGTGTTTAACCTGACAGATGTATGGGAGGAGACGCAGTGTTCTCAAGGTGATAGGTAGGTAGGTAGTATGGCCGTTGCTATTGTATACAAGTAGTAAGTAATCACATGTGAGTGAGTGAGTGAGTCAGGATACTGGTAACTGCGGCGGGCGGGCAGGCAGGCGGAGAATACTCACACATAGCAGCCAATTCTCCATTAATGATAGTACTTATTGCAACTATTTAGTCAAATTAACCAACAACAAATGGACTACTACTACTACTACTACTGTTGCTCCAAAATAGAAATGTTGGGATGCCACCGCTGCCATTGATCTCGCACAAGTTGCTGCTGACAAATGACTCATCTTAGGCCTTGCATATGCTCTCTTAGGCTTCATTTAGTCAATAATTGTAACATCATTGAGTCGGGGGACAGGCAGACAGGCACTTTATACATGTTAGGCTTATAGTGGTCTCCAACACCCACCACCCCACAAGGTCCAACTAGTGACTAACCCTCACTCACTCACCACGCCCCAAGTAGCTAGCTTACTAACTCCTGGATACCTATTTACTGCTAGGTGAACAGAGACATTCGGTGATAGGAAAGGCTACCAACAACTACAGCCCTTTTTCTATTTCTATTTCTACAAACCTAGTCTATTTCCTAGTCTAAACTAACCTAACCTAACCTCACCTAACCTAACCCAACCTAACCTAAGCTAATCTAACATAACCTAACCTAACTAACTCCTGGATACCTATTTACTGCTAGGTAAACAGAGACATTCGGTGATAGGAAAGGCTACTAACATTTACAGCCCTACTTCTACAAACCTACCCTAAACCAACCTAACCTAATCTAACCTAACCTAACCTAACCTAATCTAACCTAACCTAAGCTAATCTAACATAACCTAACCTAACTAACTCCTGGATACCTATTTACTGCTAGGTGAACAGAGACATTCGGTGATAGGAAAGGCTACTAACATTTACAGCCCTACTTCTACAAACCTACCCTAAACCAACCTAACCTAATCTAACCTAACCTAACCTAACCTAATCTAACCTAACCTAAGCTAATCTAACATAACCTAACCTAACTAACTCCTGGATACCTATTTACTGCTAGGTGAACAGAGACATTCGGTGATAGGAAAGGCTACTAACATTTACAGCCCTACTTCTACAAACCTACCCTAAACCAACCTAACCTAATCTAACCTAACCTAACCTAACCTAATCTAACCTAACCTAAGCTAATCTAACATAACCTAACCTAACTAACTCCTGGATACCTATTTACTGCTAGGTGAACAGAGGCATTCGGTGATAGGAAAGGCTACTAACATTTACAGCCCTACTTCTACAAACCTACCCTAAACCAACCTAACCTAATCTAACCTAACCTAACCAAACCTAATCTAACCTAACCTAATCTAACCTAAGCTAATCTAACATAACCTAACCTAACTAACTCCTGGATACCTATTTACTGCTAGGTGAACAGAGGCATTTGGTGATAGGAAAGGCTACCAACAATTACAGCCCTACTTCTACAAACCTACCCTAAACCAACCTAGCCTAATCTAACCTAATCTAACCTAACCTAACCCTAACCTAATCTAACCTAAGCTAATCTAACATAACCTAACCTAACTAACTCCTGGATACCTATTTACTGCTAGGTGAACAGAAACATTCGGTGATAGGAAGCGCTACCAACAATTACAGCCCTATTTCTATTTCTACAAACCTAGCCTATTTCCTAGCCTAAACTAACTTAACCTAATCTAACCTAACCTAACTAATTCCTGGATACTTACTTACTGCTAGGTGAACAGAGGCATTCGGTGATAGGAAACACTACAACAACTACAGCCCTTTTTCCATTCTATTTCTACAAACCTAGTCTATTTCCTAGTCTGAACTAACCTAACCTAACCTCACCTAACCTAACCTCACCTCATCACCTCACCTCACCTTACCTCACCTTACCTTTCCTCACCTAACATAATCTCACCTCACCTCACCGAATCTCACCTAACCTAACCTAACCTAACCTACCTCACTCACCTCACCTCACCTCACCTCACCTCACCTCACCTCACCTTTCCTCACTTAACATAATCTCACCTCACCTCACCAAAACCTCACCTCAGCAAACCTCACTTCACCTCACCTCACCTAACCTAAACCTCACCTAACCTAACCTCACCTCACCTAACCTAACTAACTCCTGGATACTTACTTACTGCTAGGTGAACAGAGGCATTCGGTGATAGGAAACGCTACCAAGAATTACATCCCTTTTTCTATTTCTATTTCTACAAACCTAGCCTATTTCCTAGCCAAAACTAACCTAACCTAATCTAACCTTACCTAACCTAACCTAACTAACTCCTGATCAACCAGGCTGTGACTCATACGTCAGGTTGCGAGCAGCCGCGTCTAACAGCCTTGTTGATCAGTCCAGCAACCATGAGGCCTGGTCGACGACCGGGCCGCGGGGACGCTAAGCCCCGAAAGCACCTCAAGGTACTCCTGGATACCTATTTACTGCTAGGTGAACAGAGGCATTCGATGATAGGAAAGATTACCAACAATTACAGCCCTTTTTCTATTTCTATTTCTACAAACCTAGTCTATTTCCTAGCCTAAACTAACCTAACCTAATCTAACCTAACCTAACTAACTCTTGGATACCTATTTACTGCTAGGTGAACAGAGGCATTCGGTGATAGGAAACGCTACCAACAATTACAGCCCTATTTCTATTTCTACAAATCTAGCCTATTTCCTAGCCTAACCTAATCTAATCTAATTAACTCCTGGATACTTACTTACTGCTAGGGTGAACAGAGGCATTCGGTGATAGGAAACGCTACCAACATTTACAGCCCCTTTTCTATTTCTATTTTTACAAACCTAGCCTATTTCCTAGCCAAAACTAACCTAACCTAATCTAACCTTACCTAATCTAACCTTACCTAACCTAACTAACTCCTGATCAACCAGGCTGTGACTCATACGTCAGGTTGCGAGCAGCCGCGTCTAACAGCCTTGTTGATCAGTCCAGCAAACATAAGGCCTGGTCGACGACCGGGCCGCGGGGACGCTAAGCCCCGAAAGCACCTCAAGGTACTCCTGGATACCTATTTACTGCTAGGTGAACAGAGGCATTCGGTGATAGGAAACGCTACCAACAATTACAGCCCTATTTCTATTTCTACAAACCTAACCTATTTCCTAGCAATAACTAACCTAACCTAATCTAACCTAACCTAAATTAACTTAACCTAACCTTATCTAAACTAACCTAACTAACTAACTTCTGGATACCTATTTACTGCTAGGTGAATAGAGGCATTCGGTGATAGGAAACGCTACCTACAATTACAGCCCTCTTTCTATTACTATTTCTACAAACATAGCCCATTTCCTAGCCTAAAATAACCTAACCTAACCTAACCCTCCAAACCTAGCTTATTTCCTAGCCAAAACTAACCTAACCTAACCAACTCCTGGATACCTATTTACTGCTAGGTGAACAGAGGCATTCGGTGATAAGACACGTTACCTAAAATTCAAGCAATTTTTTTTGTCTATTTTTTTATTGTTTTAAATAATTTATAATTTATACTTGATTCATTTTTTATAATGTTTTTACCTATTTCTATTTCTACAAACGTAGCCTATTTCATAGCCTAAATTAACCTAAAAATGTGTGTGTATATATATATATATATATATATATATATATATATATATATATATATATATATATATATATATATATATATATATATATATATATATATATATATATATATATATATATATATTTATATATATATATATATATATATATATATATATATATATCAGTCGGTGGAATAATACAAATATTACACCTAACCAACCACAAAATAACCAACTTAACTGTACCTTACCAACATACCCTAACCAATCAACCCTAACCAACCTAAGCTTACATATTATCTAAATTGCTTATTAAACCATAATTATGCTTGTTCTAACCTAAAATTCTAACCTCAAATTCTAACCTAATTCTAATTCTAACCTAATTCTAATTCTAACCAACCTAACCAGTCTAACAAACTAACCTAACCAACTTAAACTAACCAACCTAACCAATCATCTACCTAACCAACTAACCAACCAACCTAATCAACCAACCTAACCAACTAACCTAACCCACTTAACCAACCAACCTTAGCAACCAACCTAAGCAACCTAACCTAACCATCCAACCTAACCAACCAACCTAATCCACTTAACCAACCAACCTTAGCAACCAACCTAACCAACCAACCAACCAACCTAAGCAACCTAACCTAACCATCCAACCCAACCCAACCTAACCTAACCAACCTAACCTAATCTAACCAACCAATCTAACCAACCAACCTAACCTAACCTAACCTAACCTAACCAACCAACCTAACCAACCAACCTAACCAACCAATCTAACCTAACCAACCAACCTAACCAACCTAACCTAACCAACCTAACCTAACCTAACCAACCTAACCTAACCTAACCAACCTAACCTAACCTAACCAACCTAACCTAACCTAACCAACCTAACCTAACCTAACCAACCAACCAACCTAAGCAACCAACCTAACCAACCTAACCTAACCAACCTAACCTAACCTAACCAACCTAACCTAACCTAACCTAACAACCTAACCTAACCAACAACCTAACCTAACCTAACCAACCTAACCTAACCAACCTAACCTAACCTAACCAACCAACCAACCTAAGCAACCAACCTAACCAACCTAAGCAACCAACCTAACCAACCTAAGCAACCTAACCAGCCTTAGCAACCTAACCAACCTAAGCAACCTAACCAACCTAAGCAACCTAACCAACCTAAGCAACCTAAGCAACCTAACCTAATCAACCAACCTAACCTAATCAACCTAACCTAAGCAACCTAACCTAACCAACCAACCTACTTAACCAACCTAACCTAACCAACCTAACCTAACCTCCCTTCTTATTATCTGACACGAACCTTCGGTTCGTGTCAGAGTCCATGAGTGTCCGTGTGTGTGTCCGTGTGAGTGTCCGTGTCCGTGTATCCATGGGGTTTTGGGTCCAGGAAGCTATTTGTGTCGACCCAAATTGCCTCCCTTCTCCCCACCTGAAATCCAGGTGGATTGAAAGACCTGCCCGAGGTCAGTGGATCCAGGTATCCGTCCGTGGCCCCCCGGACTTCAACCCTTCCCCACATTCCAAGGAGTCGGTCAATCAATCTTCGGCTATCCAGAGAATCTATCGAAACTGATGCTCCTACAGGAGGGGACACACAGAGAAATCTGTGCCCTGTACTTGCAACCGTTCCGACAGGCTCGAACGCAGATCTATCCGGATTAGGAACTTGTTCTATCCGACTAGGCCACGCTGGAGTTGCCTTCTGAATCAAATTTGGCACTTGTATTTATATCTCATAGCAAGGTTAGTTAGTGTCTATTTATCAACAGTTGCAATGATTGAGATGTGAAGTTGTTAATTTGTGTTGACAGTTAGAAAGACCTGACAGCTTTATTTGATAAGGTTGCAGTCCCGTGAGGCAGTTTTATGAATGAATATTGGAGATTTTAGGCTAACTGACATGTGTGTGTGTGTGTGTGTGTGTGTTTAAAAGTATGTATTAATTAATAATTAGTGTGGTGTTTCCAAATGAGTTTGTGAATGGTAAACAAGCAATGCAATATCCAATATGTGCTATTTTAGGCCTCGTTCTGTAAAATACATGTTTTACTAGGGAAGGAAAATCCGGTTTGTTTTTTTCCCTCGTTTTATTTCAGGAATAAATAGCACATAGGCGAAGGACCGAAGGTTTTGGCTGGTTAAATATAGCGTTGTGGCCGCCATTTTCTGTGTTGGGCGGGGGGGGGAGGGGGTGGGGGATGGAGGGGGCGGTATGGGGGATAGGGGGGGGGGTTAGATGGTGGGGGAGAGGGGCCCTGAGGAGCTACCTTGGGAGGTGTTGTTGGGGGGGAGGGGGCAGGGGGAGAGGGGTCCTGAGGAGCTACCTTGGGAGGTGTTGTTGGTGGTGGGGGGGGGGTTGTCAGTTAGGTATTTAAATTTAATATTGTAAGATAGGTTATATAGGGCGAGGTGTTGAGGAAGGAATAAGAAAAGTGTTTGGGACTGAGTTAAGTGTATTAGTTGTTGTGATTGATGTTAGCAGGAAGGTAGGTGGTTGAAATGTGTAAAGATTTGTTAATGAGATCATTTGGTTAATAATGTAGGAATTAAGGGTAAGTGATCACTGGAGATAGATATTCAACAGTATATTAAGAGGCCAAGTTTTAGCAGGTAGGTAGGCCGACCGGCCGGCAGAGAGAGACAATGGACTGACAAACAGGTAGACGTTTTCTTCATGGATGGTAAACTATTATTAAAATGGCATGTACACATTTCCATGTGCGACATTCTTGTACACACACACACACACACACACACACACACACACACACACACACACACACACACACACACACTGACCCACAGAGACTGCCCAAATATGTATACTAACAGCAGCAGCAGTTGGTGTTCCCAGGCAGGTCACCCATCCAAGTACTAACCAAAGTCAACGGTGTTTAACCTGACAGATGTATGGGAGGAGACGCAGTGTTCTCAAGGTGATGTAGGTAGGTAGGTAGTATGGCCGTTGCTATTGTATACAAGTAGTAAGTAATCACAGTGAGTGAGTGAGTCAGGATACTGGTAACTGCGGCGGCGGGCGGCAGGCAGGCGGAGGATACTCACACATAGCAGCCAATTCTCCATTAATGATAGTACTTATTGCAACTATTTAGTCAAATTAACCAACAACAAATGGACTACTACTACTACTACTACTGTTGCTCCAAAATAGAAATGTTGGGATGCCACCGCTGCCATTGATCTCGCACAAGTTGCTGCTGACAAATGACTCATCTTAGGCCTTGCATATGCTCTCTTAGGCTTCATTTAGTCAATAATTGTAACATCATTGAGTCGGGGGACAGGCAGACAGGCACTTTATACATGTTAGGCTTATAGTGGTCTCCAACACCCACCACCCCACAAGGTCCAACTAGTGACTAACCCTCACTCACTCACCACGCCCCAAGTAGCTAGCTTACTAACTCCTGGATACCTATTTACTGCTAGGTGAACAGAGACATTCGGTGATAGGAAAGGCTACCAACAACTACAGCCCTTTTTCTATTTCTATTTTATTTCTACAAACCTAGTCTATTTCCTAGTCTAAACTAACCTAACCTAACCTCACCTAACCTAACCCAACCTAACCTAAGCTAATCTAACATAACCTAACCTAACTAACTCCTGGATACCTATTTACTGCTAGGTGAACAGAGACATTCGGTGATAGGAAAGGCTACTAACATTTACAGCCCTACTTCTACAAACCTACCCTAAACCAACCTAACCTAATCTAACCTAACCTAACCTAACCTAATCTAACCTAACCTAAGCTAATCTAACATAACCTAACCTAACTAACTCCTGGATACCTATTTACTGCTAGGTGAACAGAGACATTCGGTGATAGGAAAGGCTACTAACATTTACAGCCCTACTTCTACAAACCTACCCTAAACCAACCTAACCTAATCTAACCTAACCTAACCTAACCTAATCTAACCTAACCTAAGCTAATCTAACATAACCTAACCTAACTAACTCCTGGATACCTATTTACTGCTAGGTGAACAGAGACATTCGGTGATAGGAAAGGCTACTAACATTTACAGCCCTACTTCTACAAACCTACCCTAAACCAACCTAACCTAACCTAACCTAACCTAACCTAATCTAACCTAACCTAAGCTAATCTAACATAACCTAACCTAACTAACTCCTGGATACCTATTTACTGCTAGGTGAACAGAGGCATTCGGTGATAGGAAAGGCTACTAACATTTACAGCCCTACTTCTACAAACCTACCCTAAACCAACCTAACCTAATCTAACCTAACCTAACCAAACCTAATCTAACCTAACCTAATCTAACCTAAGCTAATCTAACATAACCTAACCTAACTAACTCCTGGATACCTATTTACTGCTAGGTGAACAGAGGCATTCGGTGATAGGAAAGGCTACCAACAATTACAGCCCTACTTCTACAAACCTACCCTAAACCAACCTAGCCTAATCTAACCTAATCTAACCTAACCTAACCCTAACCTAATCTAACCTAAGCTAATCTAACATAACCTAACCTAACTAACTCCTGGATACCTATTTACTGCTAGGTGAACAGAAACATTCGGTGATAGGAAGCGCTACCAACAATTACAGCCCTATTTCTATTTCTACAAACCTAGCCTATTTCCTAGCCTAAACTAACTTAACCTAATCTAACCTAACCTAACTAATTCCTGGATACTTACTTACTGCTAGGTGAACAGAGGCATTCGGTGATAGGAAACACTACCAACAACTACAGCCCTTTTTCCATTTCTATTTCTACAAACCTAGTCTATTTCCTAGTCTGAACTAACCTAACCTAACCTCACCTAACCTAACCTCTCACCTCACCTCACCTCACCTCACCTTACCTCACCTTACCTTTCCTCACCTAACATAATCTCACCTCACCTCACCGAATCTCACCTAACCTAACCTAACCTAACCTCACTCTCACCTCACCTCACCTCACCTCACCTCACCTCACCTCACCTTTCCTCACTTAACATAATCTCACCTCACCTCACCAAAACCTCACCTCAGCAAACCTCACTTCACCTCACCTCACCTAACCTAAACCTCACCTAACCTAACCTCAAACCTCACCTAACCTAACTAACTCCTGGATACTTACTTACTGCTAGGTGAACAGAGGCATTCGGTGATAGGAAACGCTACCAAGAATTACATCCCTTTTTCTATTTCTATTTCTACAAACCTAGCCTATTTCCTAGCCAAAACTAACCTAACCTAATCTAACCTTACCTAACCTAACCTAACTAACTCCTGATCAACCAGGCTGTGACTCATACGTCAGGTTGCGAGCAGCCGCGTCTAACAGCCTTGTTGATCAGTCCAGCAACCATGAGGCCTGGTCGACGACCGGGCCGCGGGGACGCTAAGCCCCGAAAGCACCTCAAGGTACTCCTGGATACCTATTTACTGCTAGGTGAACAGAGGCATTCGATGATAGGAAAGATTACCAACAATTACAGCCCTTTTTCTATTTCTATTTCTACAAACCTAGTCTATTTCCTAGCCTAAACTAACCTAACCTAATCTAACCTAACCTAACTAACTCTTGGATACCTATTTACTGCTAGGTGAACAGAGGCATTCGGTGATAGGAAACGCTACCAACAATTACAGCCCTATTTCTATTTCTACAAATCTAGCCTATTTCCTAGCCTAACCTAATCTAATCTAATTAACTCCTGGATACTTACTTACTGCTAGGGTGAACAGAGGCATTCGGTGATAGGAAACGCTACCAACATTTACAGCCCCTTTTCTATTTCTATTTTTACAAACCTAGCCTATTTCCTAGCCAAAACTAACCTAACCTAATCTAACCTTACCTAATCTAACCTTACCTAACCTAACTAACTCCTGATCAACCAGGCTGTGACTCATACGTCAGGTTGCGAGCAGCCGCGTCTAACAGCCTTGTTGATCAGTCCAGCAAACATGAGGCCTGGTCGACGACCGGGCCGCGGGGACGCTAAGCCCCGAAAGCACCTCAAGGTACTCCTGGATACCTATTTACTGCTAGGTGAACAGAGGCATTCGGTGATAGGAAACGCTACCAACAATTACAGCCCTATTTCTATTTCTACAAACCTAACCTATTTCCTAGCAATAACTAACCTAACCTAATCTAACCTAACCTAAATTAACTTAACCTAACCTTATCTAAACTAACCTAACTAACTAACTTCTGGATACCTATTTACTGCTAGGTGAATAGAGGCATTCGGTGATAGGAAACGCTACCTACAATTACAGCCCTCTTTCTATTACTATTTCTACAAACATAGCCCATTTCCTAGCCTAAAATAACCTAACCTAACCTAACCCTCCAAACCTAGCTTATTTCCTAGCCAAAACTAACCTAACCTAACCAACTCCTGGATACCTATTTACTGCTAGGTGAACAGAGGCATTCGGTGATAAGACACGTTACCTAAAATTCAAGCAATTTTTTTTGTCTATTTTTTTATTGTTTTTAAATAATTTATAATTTATACTTGATTCATTTTTTATAATGTTTTTACCTATTTCTATTTCTACAAACGTAGCCTATTTCCTAGCCTAAATTAACCTAAAAATGTGTGTGTATATATATATATATATATATATATATATATATATATATATATATATATATATATATATATATATATATATATATATATATATATATATATATATATATATATATATATCAGTCGGTGGAATAATACAAATATTACACCTAACCAACCACAAAATAACCAACCTTAACTGTACCTTACCAACATACCCTAACCAATCAACCCTAACCAACCTAAGCTTACATATTATCTAAATTGCTTATTAAACCATAATTATGCTTGTTCTAACCTAAAATTCTAACCTCAAATTCTAACCTAATTCTAATTCTAACCTAATTCTAATTCTAACCAACCTAACCAGTCTAACAAACTAACCTAACCAACTTAAACTAACCAACCTAACCAATCATCTACCTAACCAACCAACCAACCAACCTAATCAACCAACCTAACCAACTAACCTAACCCACTTAACCAACCAACCTTAGCAACCAACCTAAGCAACCTAACCTAACCATCCAACCTAACCAACCAACCTAATCCACTTAACCAACCAACCTTAGCAACCAACCTAACCAACCAACCAACCAACCTAAGCAACCTAACCTAACCATCCAACCCAACCCAACCTAACCTAACCAACCTAACCTAATCTAACCAACCAATCTAACCAACCAACCTAACCTAACCTAACCTAACCTAACCAACCAACCTAACCAACCAACCTAACCAACCAATCTAACCTAACCAACCAACCTAACCAACCTAACCTAACCTAACCAACCTAACCTAACCTAACCAACCTAACCTAACCTAACCCTAACCTAACCTAACCAACCTAACCTAACCTAACCAACCAACCAACCTAAGCAACCAACCTAACCAACCTAACCTAACCAACCTAACCTAACCTAACCAACCTAACCTAACCTAACCTAACCAACCTAACCTAACCAACCTAACCTAACCTAACCAACCTAACCTAACCAACCTAACCTAACCTAACCAACCAACCAACCTAAGCAACCAACCTAACCAACCTAAGCAACCAACCTAACCAACCTAAGCAACCTAACCAGCCTTAGCAACCTAACCAACCTAAGCAACCTAACCAACCTAAGCAACCTAACCAACCTAAGCAACCTAAGCAACCTAACCTAATCAACCAACCTAACCTAATCAACCTAACCTAAGCAACCTAACCTAACCAACCAACCTACTTAACCAACCTAACCTAACCAACCTAACCTAACCTCCCTTCTTATTATCTGACACGAACCTTCGGTTCGTGTCAGAGTCCATGAGTGTCCGTGTGTGTGTCCGTGTGAGTGTCCGTGTCCGTGTATCCATGGGGTTTTGGGTCCAGGAAGCTATTTGTGTCGACCCAAATTGCCTCCCTTCTCCCCACCTGAAATCCAGGTGGATTGAAAGACCTGCCCGAGGTCAGTGGATCCAGGTATCCGTCCGTGGCCCCCCGGACTTCAACCCTTCCCCACATTCCAAGGAGTCGGTCAATCAATCTTCGGCTATCCAGAGAATCTATCGAAACTGATGCTCCTACAGGAGGGGACACACAGAGAAATCTGTGCCCTGTACTTGCAACCGTTCCGACAGGCTCGAACGCAGATCTATCCGGATTAGGAACTTGTTCTATCCGACTAGGCCACGCTGGAGTTGCCTTCTGAATCAAATTTGGCACTTGTATTTATATCTCATAGCAAGGTTAGTTAGTGTCTATTTATCAACAGTTGCAATGATTGAGATGTGAAGTTGTTAATTTGTGTTGACAGTTAGAAAGACCTGACAGCTTTATTTGATAAGGTTGCAGTCCCGTGAGGCAGTTTTATGAATGAATATTGGAGATTTTAGGCTAACTGACATGTGTGTGTGTGTGTGTGTGTGTTTAAAAGTATGTATTAATTAATAATTAGTGTGGTGTTTCCAAATGAGTTTGTGAATGGTAAACAAGCAATGCAATATCCAATATGTGCTATTTTAGGCCTCGTTCTGTAAAATACATGTTTTACTAGGGAAGGAAAATCCGGTTTGTTTTTTTCCCTCGTTTTATTTCAGGAATAAATAGCACATAGGCGAAGGACCGAAGGTTTTGGCTGGTTAAATATAGCGTTGTGGCCGCCATTTTCTGTGTTGGGCGGGGGGGGGGGGGGGGATGGAGGGGGCGGTATGGGGGATAGGGGGGGGGTAGATGGGGGGAGAGGGGTGAGGGGGGAGGGTTGTTGGTGGGGGGGAGGGGCCCTGAGGAGCTACCTTGGGAGGTGTTGTTGTGGTGGGGGGAGGGGGCAGGGGGAGAGGGGTCCTGAGGAGCTACCTTGGGAGGTGTTGTTGGTGGTGGGGGGGGGGGTTGTCAGTTAGGTATTTAAATTTAATATTGTAAGATAGGTTATATAGGGCGAGGTGTTGAGGAAGGAATAAGAAAAGTGTTTGGGACTGAGTTAAGTGTATTAGTTGTTGTGATTGATGTTAGCAGGAAGGTAGGTGGTTGAAATGTGTAAAGATTTGTTAATGAGATCATTTGGTTAATAATGTAGGAATTAAGGGTAAGTGATCACTGGAGATAGATATTCAACAGTATATTAAGAGGCCAAGTTTTAGCAGGTAGGTAGGCCGACCGGCCGGCAGAGAGAGACAATGGACTGACAAACAGGTAGACGTTTTCTTCATGGATGGTAAACTATTATTAAAATGGCATGTACACATTTCCATGTGCGACATTCTTGTACACACACACACACACACACACACACACACACACACACACACACACACACACACACACACACACACACACACACACACACACACACACACACACTGACCCACAGAGACTGCCCAAATATGTATACTAACAGCAGCAGCAGTTGGTGTTCCCAGGCAGGTCACCCATCCAAGTACTAACCAAAGTCAACGGTGTTTAACCTGACAGATGTATGGGAAGAGACGCAGTGTTCTCAAGGTGATAGGTAGGTAGGTAGTATGGCCGTTGCTATTGTATACAAGTAGTAAGTAATCACATGTGAGTGAGTGAGTGAGTCAGGATACTGGTAACTGCGGCGGGCGGGCAGGCAGGCGGAGGATACTCACACATAGCAGCCAATTCTCCATTAATGATAGTACTTATTGCAACTATTTAGTCAAATTAACCAACAACAAATGGACTACTACTACTGTTGCTCCAAAATAGAAATGTTGGGATGCCACCGCTGCCATTGATCTCGCACAAGTTGCTGCTGACAAATGACTCATCTTAGGCCTTGCATATGCTCTCTTAGGCTTCATTTAGTCAATAATTGTAACATCATTGAGTCGGGGGACAGGCAGACAGGCACTTTATACATGTTAGGCTTATAGTGGTCTCCAACACCCACCACCCCACAAGGTCCAACTAGTGACTAACCCTCACTCACTCACCACGCCCCAAGTAGCTAGCTTACTAACTCCTGGATACCTATTTACTGCTAGGTGAACAGAGACATTCGGTGATAGGAAAGGCTACCAACAACTACAGCCCTTTTTCTATTTCTATTTCTATTTCTACAAACCTAGTCTATTTCCTAGTCTAAACTAACCTAACCTAACCTCACCTAACCTAACCCAACCTAACCTAAGCTAATCTAACATAACCTAACCTAACTAACTCCTGGATACCTATTTACTGCTAGGTAAACAGAGACATTCGGTGATAGGAAAGGCTACTAACATTTACAGCCCTACTTCTACAAACCTACCCTAAACCAACCTAACCTAATCTAACCTAACCTAACCTAACCTAATCTAACCTAACCTAAGCTAATCTAACATAACCTAACCTAACTAACTCCTGGATACCTATTTACTGCTAGGTGAACAGAGACATTCGGTGATAGGAAAGGCTACTAACATTTACAGCCCTACTTCTACAAACCTACCCTAAACCAACCTAACCTAATCTAACCTAACCTAACCTAACCTAATCTAACCTAACCTAAGCTAATCTAACATAACCTAACCTAACTAACTCCTGGATACCTATTTACTGCTAGGTGAACAGAGACATTCGGTGATAGGAAAGGCTACTAACATTTACAGCCCTACTTCTACAAACCTACCCTAAACCAACCTAACCTAATCTAACCTAACCTAACCTAACCTAATCTAACCTAACCTAAGCTAATCTAACATAACCTAACCTAACTAACTCCTGGATACCTATTTACTGCTAGGTGAACAGAGGCATTCGGTGATAGGAAAGGCTACTAACATTTACAGCCCTACTTCTACAAACCTACCCTAAACCAACCTAACCTAATCTAACCTAACCTAACCAAACCTAATCTAACCTAACCTAATCTAACCTAAGCTAATCTAACATAACCTAACCTAACTAACTCCTGGATACCTATTTACTGCTAGGTGAACAGAGGCATTCGGTGATAAGACACGTTACCTAAAATTCAAGCAATTTTTTTTGTCTATTTTTTTATTGTTTTTAAATAATTTATAATTTATACTTGATTCATTTTTTATAATGTTTTTACCTATTTCTATTTCTACAAACGTAGCCTATTTCCTAGCCTAAATTAACCTAAAAATGTGTGTGTATATATATATATATATAATATATAATATAATATATATAATATATATATATATATAATATATATATATATATATATATATATATATATATATATATATTTAAATATATATATATATATATATCAGTCGGTGGAATAATACAAATATTACACCTAACCAACCACAAAATAACCAACCTTAACTGTACCTTACCAACATACCCTAACCAATCAACCCTAACCAACCTAAGCTTACATATTATCTAAATTGCTTATTAAACCATAATTATGCTTGTTCTAACCTAAAATTCTAACCTCAAATTCTAACCTAATTCTAATTCTAACCTAATTCTAATTCTAACCAACCTAACCAGTCTAACAAACTAACCTAACCAACTTAAACTAACCAACCTAACCAATCATCTACCTAACCAACTAACCAACCTAACCAACCAACCTAATCAACCAACCTAACCAACTAACCTAACCCACTTAACCAACCAACCTTAGCAACCAACCTAAGCAACCTAACCTAACCATCCAACCTAACCAACCAACCTAATCCACTTAACCAACCAACCTTAGCAACCAACCTAACCAACCAACCAACCAACCTAAGCAACCTAACCTAACCATCCAACCCAACCTAACCAACCTAACCTAACCAACCTAACCTAATCTAACCAACCAATCTAACCCAACCAACCTAACCTAACCTAACCTAACCAACCAACCTAACCAACCAACCAATCTAACCTAACCAACCAACCTAACCAACCTAACCTAACCAACCTAACCTAACCTAACCAACCTAACCTAACCTAACCAACCTAACCTAACCTAACCAACCTAACCTAACCTAACCAACCAACCAACCTAAGCAACCAACCTAACCAACCTAACCTAACCAACCTAACCTAACCTAACCAACCTAACCTAACCTAACCTAACCAACCTAACCTAACCAACCTAACCTAACCTAACCAACCTAACCTAACCAACCTAACCTAACCAACCTAACCTAACCTAACCAACCAACCAACCTAAGCAACCAACCAACCACCTAAGCAACCAACCTAACCAACCTAAGCAACCTAACCAGCCTTAGCAACCTAACCAACCTAAGCAACCTAACCAACCTAAGCAACCTAAGCAACCTAACCAACCTAAGCAACCTAAGCAACCTAACCTAATCAACCAACCTAACCTAATCAACCTAACCTAAGCAACCTAACCTAACCAACCTAACCTAAGCAACCTAACCTAACCAACCAACCTACTTAACCAACCTAACCTAACCAACCTAACCTAACCTAACCAACCTAACCTAACCTCCCTTCTTATTATCTGACACGAACCTTCGGTTCGTGTCAGAGTCCATGAGTGTCGTGTGTGTGTCCGTGTGAGTGTCCGTGTCCGTGTATCCATGGGGTTTTGGGTCCAGGAAGCTATTTGTGTCGACCCAAATTGCCTCCCTTCTCCCCACCTGAAATCCAGGTGGATTGAAAGACCTGCCCGAGGTCAGTGGATCCAGGTATCCGTCCGTGGCCCCCCGGACTTCAACCCTTCCCCACATTCCAAGGAGTCGGTCAATCAATCTTCGGCTATCCAGAGAATCTATCGAAACTGATGCTCCTACAGGAGGGGACACACAGAGAAATCTGTGCCCTGTACTTGCAACCGTTCCGACAGGCTCGAACGCAGATCTATCCGGATTAGGAACTTGTTCTATCCGACTAGGCCACGCTGGAGTTGCCTTCTGAATCAAATTTGGCACTTGTATTTATATCTCATAGCAAGGTTAGTTAGTGTCTATTTATCAACAGTTGCAATGATTGAGATGTGAAGTTGTTAATTTGTGTTGACAGTTAGAAAGACCTGACAGCTTTATTTGATAAGGTTGCAGTCCCGTGAGGCAGTTTTATGAATGAATATTGGAGATTTAGGCTAACTGACATGTGTGTGTGTGTGTGTGTGTGTGTTTAAAAGTATGTATTAATTAATAATTAGTGTGGTGTTTCCAAATGAGTTTGTGAATGGTAAACAAGCAATGCAATATCCAATATGTGCTATTTTAGGCCTCGTTCTGTAAAATACATGTTTTACTAGGGAAGGAAAATCCGGTTTGTTTTTTTCCCTCGTTTTATTTCAGGAATAAATAGCACATAGGCGAAGGACCGAAGGTTTTGGCTGGTTAAATATAGCGTTGTGGCCGCCATTTTCTGTGTTGGGCGGGGGGGGGGGGAGGGGGTGGGGGATGGAGGGGGCGGTATGGGGGATAGGGGGGGGGTTATATGGTGGGGGAGAGGGGCCCTGAGGAGCTACCTTGGGAGGTGTGTTGGTGGGGGGGGGGGTTGGTGGGGGAGGGGCCCTGAGGAGCTACCTTGGGAGGTGTTGTTGGTGGGGGGGGCGTTGGTGGGGGAGGGGGCAGGGGGGGAGAGGGGTCCTGAGGAGCTACCTTGGGAGGTGTTGTTGGTGGTGTGGGGGGGGGGGTTGTCAGTTAGGTATTTAAATTTAATATTGTAAGATAGGTTATATAGGGCGAGGTGTTGAGGAAGGAATAAGAAAAGTGTTTGGGACTGAGTTAAGTGTATTAGTTGTTGTGATTGATGTTAGAAGGAAGGTAGGTGGTTGAAATGTGTAAAGATTTGTTAATGAGATCATTTGGTTAATAATGTAGGAATTAAGGGTAAGTGATCACTGGAGATAGATATTCAACAGTATTTAAGAGGCCAAGTTTTAGCAGGTAGGTAGGCCGACCGGCCGGCAGAGAGAGACAATGGACTGACAAACAGGTAGACGTTTTCTTCATGGATGGTAAACTATTATTAAAATGGCATGTACACATTTCCATGTGCGACATTCTTGTACACACACACACACACACACACACACACACACACACACACACACACACACACACACACACACACACACACTGACCCACAGAGACTGCCCAAATATGTATACTAACAGCAGCAGCAGTTGGTGTTCCCAGGCAGGTCACCCATCCAAGTACTAACCAAAGTCAACGGTGTTTAACCTGACAGATGTATGGGAGGAGACGCAGTGTTCTCAAGGTGATAGGTAGGTAGGTAGTATGGCCGTTGCTATTGTATACAAGTAGTAAGTAATCACATGTGAGTGAGTGAGTGAGTCAGGATACTGGTAACTGCGGCGGGCGGGCAGGCAGGCGAGAGAATACTCACACATAGCAGCCAATTCTCCATTAATGATAGTACTTATTGCAACTATTTAGTCAAATTAACCAACAACAAATGGACTACTACTACTACTACTACTGTTGCTCCAAAATAGAAATGTTGGGATGCCACCGCTGCCATTGATCTCGCACAAGTTGCTGCTGACAAATGACTCATCTTAGGCCTTGCATATGCTCTCTTAGGCTTCATTTAGTCAATAATTGTAACATCATTGAGTCGGGGGACAGGCAGACAGGCACTTTATACATGTTAGGCTTATAGTGGTCTCCAACACCCACCACCCCACAAGGTCCAACTAGTGACTAACCCTCACTCACTCACCACGCCCCAAGTAGCTAGCTTACTAACTCCTGGATACCTATTTACTGCTAGGTGAACAGAGACATTCGGTGATAGGAAAGGCTACCAACAACTACAGCCCTTTTTCTATTTCTATTTCTACAAACCTAGTCTATTTCCTAGTCTAAACTAACCTAACCTAACCTCACCTAACCTAACCCAACCTAACCTAAGCTAATCTAACATAACCTAACCTAACTAACTCCTGGATACCTATTTACTGCTAGGTAAACAGAGACATTCGGTGATAGGAAAGGCTACTAACATTTACAGCCCTACTTCTACAAACCTACCCTAAACCAACCTAACCTAATCTAACCTAACCTAACCTAACCTAATCTAACCTAACCTAAGCTAATCTAACATAACCTAACTAACTAACTAACTCCTGGATACCTATTTACTGCTAGGTGAACAGAGACATTCGGTGATAGGAAAGGCTACTAACATTTACAGCCCTACTTCTACAAACCTACCCTAAACCAACCTAACCTAATCTAACCTAACCTAACCTAACCTAATCTAACCTAACCTAAGCTAATCTAACATAACCTAACCTAACTAACTCCTGGATACCTATTTACTGCTAGGTGAACAGAGACATTCGGTGATAGGAAAGGCTACTAACATTTACAGCCCTACTTCTACAAACCTACCCTAAACCAACCTAACCTAATCTAACCTAACCTAACCTAACCTAATCTAACCTAACCTAAGCTAATCTAACATAACCTAACCTAACTAACTCCTGGATACCTATTTACTGCTAGGTGAACAGAGGCATTCGGTGATAGGAAAGGCTACTAACATTTACAGCCCTACTTCTACAAACCTACCCTAAACCAACCTAACCTAATCTAACCTAACCTAACCAAACCTAATCTAACCTAACCTAATCTAACCTAAGCTAATCTAACATAACCTAACCTAACTAACTCCTGGATACCTATTTACTGCTAGGTGAACAGAGGCATTTGGTGATAGGAAAGGCTACCAACAATTACAGCCCTACTTCTACAAACCTACCCTAAACCAACCTAGCCTAATCTAACCTAATCTAACCTAACCTAACCCTAACCTAATCTAACCTAAGCTAATCTAACATAACCTAACCTAACTAACTCCTGGATACCTATTTACTGCTAGGTGAACAGAAACATTCGGTGATAGGAAGCGCTACCAACAATTACAGCCCTATTTCTATTTCTACAAACCTAGCCTATTTCCTAGCCTAAACTAACTTAACCTAATCTAACCTAACCTAACTAATTCCTGGATACTTACTTACTGCTAGGTGAACAGAGGCATTCGGTGATAGGAAACACTACCAACAACTACAGCCCTTTTTCCATTTCTATTTCTACAAACCTAGTCTATTTCCTAGTCTGAACTAAACCTACCTAACCTACCTCACCTAACCTCACCTCACCTCACCTCACCTCACCTTACCTCACCTTACCTTTCCTCACCTAACATAATCTCACCTCACCTCACCGAATCTCCTAACCTAACCTAACCTAACCTCACTCATCTCACCTCACCTCACCTCACCTCACCTCACCTCACCTCACCTTTCCTCACTTAACATAATCTCACCTCACCTCACCAAAACCTCACCTCAGCAAACCTCACTTCACCTCACCTCACCTAACCTAAACCTCACCTAACCTAACCTCACCTCACCTAACCTAACTAACTCCTGGATACTTACTTACTGCTAGGTGAACAGAGGCATTCGGTGATAGGAAACGCTACCAAGAATTACATCCCTTTTTCTATTTCTATTTCTACAAACCTAGCCTATTTCCTAGCCAAAACTAACCTAACCTAATCTAACCTTACCTAACCTAACCTAACTAACTCCTGATCAACCAGGCTGTGACTCATACGTCAGGTTGCGAGCAGCCGCGCGTCTAACAGCCTTGTTGATCAGTCCAGCAACCATGAGGCCTGGTCGACGACCGGGCCGCGGGGACGCTAAGCCCCGAAAGCACCTCAAGGTACTCCTGGATACCTATTTACTGCTAGGTGAACAGAGGCATTCGATGATAGGAAAGATTACCAACAATTACAGCCCTTTTTCTATTTCTATTTCTACAAACCTAGTCTATTTCCTAGCCTAAACTAACCTAACCTAATCTAACCTAACCTAACTAACTCTTGGATACCTATTTACTGCTAGGTGAACAGAGGCATTCGGTGATAGGAAACGCTACCAACAATTACAGCCCTATTTCTATTTCTACAAATCTAGCCTATTTCCTAGCCTAACCTAATCTAATCTAATTAACTCCTGGATACTTACTTACTGCTAGGGTGAACAGAGGCATTCGGTGATAGGAAACGCTACCAACATTTACAGCCCCTTTTCTATTTCTATTTTTACAAACCTAGCCTATTTCCTAGCCAAAACTAACCTAACCTAATCTAACCTTACCTAATCTAACCTTACCTAACCTAACTAACTCCTGATCAACCAGGCTGTGACTCATACGTCAGGTTGCGAGCAGCCGCGTCTAACAGCCTTGTTGATCAGTCCAGCAAACATAAGGCCTGGTCGACGACCGGGCCGCGGGGACGCTAAGCCCCGAAAGCACCTCAAGGTACTCCTGGATACCTATTTACTGCTAGGTGAACAGAGGCATTCGGTGATAGGAAACGCTACCAACAATTACAGCCCTATTTCTATTTCTACAAACCTAACCTATTTCCTAGCAATAACTAACCTAACCTAATCTAACCTAACCTAAATTAACTTAACCTAACCTTATCTAAACTAACCTAACTAACTAACTTCTGGATACCTATTTACTGCTAGGTGAATAGAGGCATTCGGTGATAGGAAACGCTACCTACAATTACAGCCCTCTTTCTATTACTATTTCTACAAACATAGCCCATTTCCTAGCCTAAATAACCTAACCTAACCTAACCCTCCAAACCTAGCTTATTTCCTAGCCAAAACTAACCTAACCTAACCAACTCCTGGATACCTATTTACTGCTAGGTGAACAGAGGCATTCGGTGATAAGACACGTTACCTAAAATTCAAGCAATTTTTTTTGTCTATTTTTTTATTGTTTTAAATAATTTATAATTTATACTTGATTCATTTTTTATAATGTTTTTACCTATTTCTATTTCTACAAACGTAGCCTATTTCATAGCCTAAATTAACCTAAAAATGTGTGTGTATATATATAGATATATATATATATATATATATATATATATATATATATATATAATATATATATATATATATATATATATATATATATATATATATATATATATATATATATATATATATATATATATATATATATATATATATATATATATATATATATATATATATATATATATATCAGTCGGTGGAATAATACAAATATTACACCTAACCAACCACAAAATAACCAACCTTAACTGTACCTTACCAACATACCCTAACCAATCAACCCTAACCAACCTAAGCTTACATATTATCTAAATTGCTTATAAACCATAATGATGCTTGTTCTAACCTAAAATTCTAACCTCAAATTCTAACCTAATTCTAATTCTAACCTAATTCTAATTCTAACCAACCTAACCAGTCTAACAAACTAACCTAACCAACTTAAACTAACCAACCTAACCAATCATCTACTCTAACCAACTAACCAACCAACCTAATCAACCAACCTAACCAACTAACCTAACCCACTTAACCAACCAACCTTAGCAACCAACCTAAGCAACCTAACCTAACCATCCAACCTAACCAACCAACCTAATCCACTTAACCAACCAACCTTAGCAACCAACCTAACCAACCAACCAACCAACCTAAGCAACCTAACCTAACCATCCAACCCAACCCAACCTAACAACCTAACCAACCAACCTAATCTAACCAACCAATCTAACCAACCAACCTAACCTAACCTAACCTAACCTAACCAACCAACCTAACCAACCAACCTAACCAACCAATCTAACCTAACCAACCAACCTAACCAACCTAACCTAACCAACCTAACCAACCTAACCAACCTAACCTAACCTAACCAACCTAACCTAACCTAACCAACCTAACTAACCTAACCTAACCAACCTAACCTAAACCAACCAACCAACCTAAGCAACCAACCTAACCAACCTAACCTAACCAACCTAACCTAACCTAACCAACCTAACCTAACCTAACCTAACCAACCTAACCTAACCAACCTAACCTAACCTAACCAACCTAACCTAACCAACCTAACCTAACCTAACCAACCAACCAACCTAAGCAACCAACCTAACCAACCTAAGCAACCAACCTAACCAACCTAAGCAACCTAACCAGCCTTAGCAACCTAACCAACCTAAGCAACCTAACCAACCTAAAGCAACCTAACCAACCTAAGCAACCTAAGCAACCTAACCTAATCAACCAACCTAACCTAATCAACCTAACCTAAGCAACCTAACCTAACCAACCAACCTACTTAACCAACCTAACCTAACCACCAACCTAACCTAACCTCCCTTCTTATTATCTGACACGAACCTTCGGTTCGTGTCAGAGTCCATGAGTGTCCGTGTGTGTGTCCGTGTGAGTGTCCGTGTCCGTGTATCCATGGGGTTTTGGGTCCAGGAAGCTATTTGTGTCGACCCAAATTGCCTCCCTTCTCCCCACCTGAAATCCAGGTGGATTGAAAGACCTGCCCGAGGTCAGTGGATCCAGGTATCCGTCCGTGGCCCCCCGGACTTCAACCCTTCCCCACATTCCAAGGAGTCGGTCAATCAATCTTCGGCTATCCAGAGAATCTATCGAAACTGATGCTCCTACAGGAGGGGACACACAGAGAAATCTGTGCCCTGTACTTGCAACCGTTCCGACAGGCTCGAACGCAGATCTATCCGGATTAGGAACTTGTTCTATCCGACTAGGCCACGCTGGAGTTGCCTTCTGAATCAAATTTGGCACTTGTATTTATATCTCATAGCAAGGTTAGTTAGTGTCTATTTATCAACAGTTGCAATGATTGAGATGTGAAGTTGTTAATTTGTGTTGACAGTTAGAAAGACCTGACAGCTTTATTTGATAAGGTTGCAGTCCCGTGAGGCAGTTTTATGAATGAATATTGGAGATTTTAGGCTAACTGAATGTGTGTGTGTGTGTGTGTGTGTGTGTTTAAAAGTATGTATTAATTAATAATTAGTGTGGTGTTTCCAAATGAGTTTGTGAATGGTAAACAAGCAATGCAATATCCAATATGTGCTATTTTAGGCCTCGTTCTGTAAATACATGTTTTACTAGGGAAGGAAAATCCGGTTTGTTTTTTTTCCCTCGTTTTATTTCAGGAATAAATAGCACATAGGCGAAGGACCGAAGGTTTTGGCTGGTTAAATATAGCGTTGTGGCCGCCATTTTCTGTGTTGGGCGGGGGGGGAGGGGGTGGGGGATGGAGGGGGCGGTATGGGGGATAGGGGGGGGTTAGATGGTGGGGAGAGGGCCCTGAGGAGCTACCTTGGGAGGTGTTGTTGGTGGGGGAGGGGGCAGGGGGAGAGGGGTCCTGAGGAGCTACCTTGGGAGGTGTTGTTGGTGGTGGGGGGGGGGTTGTCAGTTAGGTATTTAAATTTAATATTGTAAGATAGGTTATATAGGGCGAGGTGTTGAGGAAGGAATAAGAAAAGTGTTTGGGACTGAGTTAAGTGTATTAGTTGTTGTGATTGATGTTAGCAGGAAGGTAGGTGGTTGAAATGTGTAAAGATTTGTTAATGAGATCATTTGGTTAATAATGTAGGAATTAAGGGTAAGTGATCACTGGAGATAGATATTCAACAGTATATTAAGAGGCCAAGTTTTAGCAGGTAGGTAGGCCGACCGGCCGGCAGAGAGAGACAATGGACTGACAAACAGGTAGACGTTTTCTTCATGGATGGTAAATATTATTAAAATGGCATGTACACATTTCCATGTGCGACATTCTTGTACACACACCACACACACACACACACACACACACACACACACACACACACACACACACACACACACCCACAGAGACTGCCCAAATATGTATACTAACAGCAGCAGCAGTTGGTGTTCCCAGGCAGGTCACCCATCCAAGTACTAACCAAAGTCAACGGTGTTTAACCTGACAGATGTATGGGAGAGAGACGCAGTGTTCTCAAGGTGATAGGTAGGTAGGTAGTATGGCCGTTGCTATTGTATACAAGTAGTAAGTAATCACATGTGAGTGTGAGTCAGGATACTGGTAACTGCGGCGGGCGGGCAGGCAGGCGAGAGAATACTCACACATAGCAGCCAATTCTCCATTAATGATAGTACTTATTGCAACTATTTAGTCAAATTAACCAACAACAAATGGACTACTACTACTACTACTACTGTTGCTCCAAAATAGAAATGTTGGGATGCCACCGCTGCCATTGATCTCGCACAAGTTGCTGCTGACAAATGACTCATCTTAGGCCTTGCATATGCTCTCTTAGGCTTCATTTAGTCAATAATTGTAACATCATTGAGTGTCGGGGGACAGGCAGACAGGCACTTTATACATGTTAGGCTTATAGTGGTCTCCAACACCCACCACCCCACAAGGTCCAACTAGTGACTAACCCTCACTCACTCACCACGCCCCAAGTAGCTAGCTTACTAACTCCTGGATACCTATTTACTGCTAGGTGAACAGAGACATTCGGTGATAGGAAAGGCTACCAACAACTACAGCCCTTTTTCTATTTCTATTTCTATTTCTACAAACCTAGTCTATTTCCT
>NW_027189645.1:45000-85000 GCF_040958095.1 Procambarus clarkii
TTGTGAATGGTAAACAAGCAATGCAATATCCAATATGTGCTATTTTAGGCCTCGTTCTGTAAAATACATGTTTTACTAGGGAAGGAAAATCCGGTTTGTTTTTTTCCCTCGTTTTATTTCAGGAATAAATAGCACATAGGCGAAGGACCGAAGGTTTTGGCTGGTTAAATATAGCGTTGTGGCCGCCATTTTCTGTGTTGGGCGGGGGGGGGAGGGAGGGGGTGGGGGATGGAGGGGGCGGTATGGGGGATAGGGGGGGGGGTTAGATGGTGGGGGAGAGGGGCCCTGAGGAGCTACCTTGGGAGGTGTTGTTGGTGGGGAGGGGGCAGGGGGAGAGGGGTCCTGAGGAGCTACCTTGGGAGGTGTGTGTTGTGGTGGGGGGGGGGTTGTCAGTTAGGTATTTAAATTTAATATTGTAAGATAGGTTATATAGGGCGAGGTGTTGAGGAAGGAATAAGAAAAGTGTTTGGGACTGAGTTAAGTGTATTAGTTGTTGTGATTGATGTTAGCAGGAAGGTAGGTGGTTGAAATGTGTAAAGATTTGTTAATGAGATCATTTGGTTAATAATGTAGGAATTAAGGGTAAGTGATCACTGGAGATAGATATTCAACAGTATATTAAGAGGCCAAGTTTTAGCAGGTAGGTAGGCCGACCGGCCGGCAGAGAGAGACAATGGACTGACAAACAGGTAGACTTTTCTTCATGGATGGTAAACTATTATTAAAATGGCATGTACACATTTCCATGTGCGACATTCTTGTACACACACACACACACACACACACACACACACACACACACACACACACACACACACACACACAACACACACACACTGACCCACAGAGACTGCCCAAATATGTATACTAACAGCAGCAGCAGTTGGTGTTCCCAGGCAGGTCACCCATCCAAGTACTAACCAAAGTCAACGGTGTTTAACCTGACAGATGTATGGGAGGAGACGCAGTGTTCTCAAGGTGATAGGTAGGTAGGTAGTATGGCCGTTGCTATTGTATACAAGTAGTAAGTAATCACATGTGAGTGAGTGAGTGAGTCAGGATACTGGTAACTGCGGCGGGCGGGCAGGCAGGCGGAGGATACTCACACATAGCAGCCAATTCTCCATTAATGATAGTACTTATTGCAACTATTTAGTCAAATTAACCAACAACAAATGGACTACTACTACTACTACTACTGTTGCTCCAAAATAGAAATGTTGGATGCCACCGCTGCCATTGATCTCGCACAAGTTGCTGCTGACAAATGACTCATCTTAGGCCTTGCATATGCTCTCTTAGGCTTCATTTAGTCAATAATTGTAACATCATTGAGTCGGGGACAGGCAGACAGGCACTTTATACATGTTAGGCTTATAGTGGTCTCCAACACCCACCACCCCACAAGGTCCAACTAGTGACTAACCCTCACTCACTCACCACGCCCCAAGTAGCTAGCTTACTAACTCCTGGATACCTATTTACTGCTAGGTGAACAGAGACATTCGGTGATAGGAAAGGCTACCAACAACTACAGCCCTTTTTCTATTTCTATTTCTACAAACCTAGTCTATTTCCTAGTCTAAACTAACCTAACCTAACCTCACCTAACCTAACCCAACCTAACCTAAGCTAATCTAACATAACCTAACCTAACTAACTCCTGGATACCTATTTACTGCTAGGTGAACAGAGACATTCGGTGATAGGAAAGGCTACTAACATTTACAGCCCTACTTCTACAAACCTACCCTAAACCAACCTAACCTAATCTAACCTAACCTAACCTAACCTAATCTAACCTAACCTAAGCTAATCTAACATAACCTAACCTAACTAACTCCTGGATACCTATTTACTGCTAGGTGAACAGAGACATTCGGTGATAGGAAAGGCTACTAACATTTACAGCCCTACTTCTACAAACCTACCCTAAACCAACCTAACCTAATCTAACCTAACCTAACCTAACCTAATCTAACCTAACCTAAGCTAATCTAACATAACCTAACCTAACTAACTCCTGGATACCTATTTACTGCTAGGTGAACAGAGACATTCGGTGATAGGAAAGGCTACTAACATTTACAGCCCTACTTCTACAAACCTACCCTAAACCAACCTAACCTAATCTAACCTAACCTAACCTAACCTAATCTAACCTAACCTAAGCTAATCTAACATAACCTAACCTAACTAACTCCTGGATACCTATTTACTGCTAGGTGAACAGAGGCATTCGGTGATAGGAAAGGCTACTAACATTTACAGCCCTACTTCTACAAACCTACCCTAAACCAACCTAACCTAATCTAACCTAACCTAACCAAACCTAATCTAACCTAACCTAATCTAACCTAAGCTAATCTAACATAACCTAACCTAACTCCTGGATACCTATTTACTGCTAGGTGAACAGAGGCATTTGGTGATAGGAAAGGCTACCAACAATTACAGCCCTACTTCTACAAACCTACCCTAAACCAACCTAGCCTAATCTAACCTAATCTAACCTAACCTAACCCTAACCTAATCTAACCTAAGCTAATCTAACATAACCTAACCTAACTAACTCCTGGATACCTATTTACTGCTAGGTGAACAGAAACATTCGGTGATAGGAAGCGCTACCAACAATTACAGCCCTATTTCTATTTCTACAAACCTAGCCTATTTCCTAGCCTAAACTAACTTAACCTAATCTAACCTAACCTAACTAATTCCTGGATACTTACTTACTGCTAGGTGAACAGAGGCATTCGGTGATAGGAAACACTACCAACAACTACAGCCCTTTTTCCATTTCTATTTCTACAAACCTAGTCTATTTCCTAGTCTGAACTAACCTAACCTAACCTCACCTAACCTAACCTACCTCACCTCACCTCACCTCACCTTACCTCACCTTACCTTTCCTCACCTAACATAATCTCACCTCACCTCACCGAATCTCACCTAACCTAACCTAACCTAACCTCACCTCATCTCACCTCACCTCACCTCACCTCACCTCACCTCACCTTCCTCACTTAACATAATCTCACCTCACCTCACCAAAACCTCACCTCAGCAAACCTCACTTCACCTCACCTCACCTAACCTAAACCTCACCTAACCTAACCTCACCTCACCTAACCTAACTAACTCCTGGATACTTACTTACTGCTAGGTGAACAGAGGCATTCGGTGATAGGAAACGCTACCAAGAATTACATCCCTTTTTCTATTTCTATTTCTACAAACCTAGCCTATTTCCTAGCCAAAACTAACCTAACCTAATCTAACCTTACCTAACCTAACCTAACTAACTCCTGATCAACCAGGCTGTGACTCATACGTCAGGTTGCGAGCAGCCGCGTCTAACAGCCTTGTTGATCAGTCCAGCAACCATGAGGCCTGGTCGACGACCGGGCCGCGGGGACGCTAAGCCCCGAAAGCACCTCAAGGTACTCCTGGATACCTATTTACTGCTAGGTGAACAGAGGCATTCGATGATAGGAAAGATTACCAACAATTACAGCCCTTTTTCTATTTCTATTTCTACAAACCTAGTCTATTTCCTAGCCTAAACTAACCTAACCTAATCTAACCTAACCTAACTAACTCTTGGATACCTATTTACTGCTAGGTGAACAGAGGCATTCGGTGATAGGAAACGCTACCAACAATTACAGCCCTATTTCTATTTCTACAAATCTAGCCTATTTCCTAGCCTAACCTAATCTAATCTAATTAACTCCTGGATACTTACTTACTGCTAGGGTGAACAGAGGCATTCGGTGATAGGAAACGCTACCAACATTTACAGCCCCTTTTCTATTTCTATTTTTACAAACCTAGCCTATTTCCTAGCCAAAAACTAACCTAACCTAATCTAACCTTACCTAATCTAACCTTACCTAACCTAACTAACTCCTGATCAACCAGGCTGTGACTCATACGTCAGGTTGCGAGCAGCCGCGTCTAACAGCCTTGTTGATCAGTCCAGCAAACATAAGGCCTGGTCGACGACCGGGCCGCGGGGACGCTAAGCCCCGAAAGCACCTCAAGGTACTCCTGGATACCTATTTACTGCTAGGTGAACAGAGGCATTCGGTGATAGGAAACGCTACCAACAATTACAGCCCTATTTCTATTTCTACAAACCTAACCTATTTCCTAGCAATAACTAACCTAACCTAATCTAACCTAACCTAAATTAACTTAACCTAACCTTATCTAAACTAACCTAACTAACTAACTTCTGGATACCTATTTACTGCTAGGTGAATAGAGGCATTCGGTGATAGGAAACGCTACCTACAATTACAGCCCTCTTTCTATTACTATTTCTACAAACATAGCCCATTTCCTAGCCTAAAATAACCTAACCTAACCTAACCCTCCAAACCTAGCTTATTTCCTAGCCAAAACTAACCTAACCTAACCAACTCCTGGATACCTATTTACTGCTAGGTGAACAGAGGCATTCGGTGATAAGACACGTTACCTAAAATTCAAGCAATTTTTTTTGTCTATTTTTTTATTGTTTTAAATAATTTATAATTTATACTTGATTCATTTTTTATAATGTTTTTACCTATTTCTATTTCTACAAACGTAGCCTATTTCATAGCCTAAATTAACCTAAAAATGTGTGTGTATATATATATATATATATATATATATATATATATATATATATATATATATATATATATATATATATATATATATATATATATATATATATATATATATATATATATTTAAATATATATATATATATATATATATATATATCAGTCGGTGGAATAATACAAATATTACACCTAACCAACCACAAAATAACCAACTTAACTGTACCTTACCAACATACCCTAACCAATCAACCCTAACCAACCTAAGCTTACATATTATCTAAATTGCTTATTAAACCATAATTATGCTTGTTCTAACCTAAATTCTAACCTCAAATTCTAACCTAATTCTAATTCTAACCTAATTCTAATTCTAACCAACCTAACCAGTCTAACAAACTAACCTAACCACTTAAACTAACCAACCTAACCAATCATCTACCTAACCAACTAACCAACCAACCTAATCAACCAACCTAACCAACCTAACCTAACCCACTTAACCAACCAACCTTAGCAACCAACCTAAGCAACCTAACCTAACCATCCAACCTAACCAACCAACCTAATCCACTTAACCAACCAACCTAGCAACCAACCTAACCAACCAACCAACCACAACCTAAGCAACCTAACCTAACCATCCAACCCAACCCAACCTAACCTAACCAACCTAACCTAAACCAACCAATCTAACCAACCAACCTAACCTAACCTAACCTAACCTAACCAACCAACCTAACCAACCAACCTAACCAACCAATCCTAACCTAACCAACCACCTAACCAACCTAACCTAACCAACCTAACCTAACCTAACCAACCTAACCTAACCTAACCAACCTAACCTAACCTAACCAACCTAACCTAACCTAACCAACCTAACCTAACCTAACCAACCAACCAACCTAAGCAACCAACCTAACCAACCTAACCTAACCAACCTAACCTAACCTAACCAACCTAACCTAACCTAACCTAACCAACTAACCTAACCAACCTAACCTAACCTAACCAACCTAACCTAACCAACCTAACCTAACCTAACCAACCAACCAACCTAAGCAACCAACCTAACCAACCTAAGCAACCAACCTAACCAACCTAAGCAACCTAACCAGCCTTAGCAACCTAACCAACCTAAGCAACCTAACCAACCTAAGCAACCTAACCAACCTAAGCAACCTAAGCAACCTAACCTAATCAACCAACCTAACCTAATCAACCCTAACCTAAGCAACCTAACCTAACCAACCAACCTACTTAACCAACCTAACCTAACCAACCTAACCTAACCTATAACCCTTCTTATTATCTGACACGAACCTTCGGTTCGTGTCAGAGTCCATGAGTGTCCGTGTGTGTGTCCGTGTGAGTGTCCGTGTCCGTGTATCCATGGGGTTTTGGGTCCAGGAAGCTATTTGTGTCGACCCAAATTGCCTCCCTTCTCCCCACCTGAAATCCAGGTGGATTGAAAGACCTGCCGAGGTCAGTGGATCCAGGTATCCGTCCGTGGCCCCCGGACTTCAACCCTTCCCCACATTCCAAGGAGTCGGTCAATCAATCTTCGGCTATCCAGAGAATCTATCGAAACTGATGCTCCTACAGGAGGGGACACACAGAGAAATCTGTGCCCTGTACTTGCAACCGTTCCGACAGGCTCGAACGCAGATCTATCCGGATTAGGAACTTGTTCTATCCGACTAGGCCACGCTGGAGTTGCCTTCTGAATCAAATTTGGCACTTGTATTTATATCTCATAGCAAGGTTAGTTAGTGTCTATTTATCAACAGTTGCAATGATTGAGATGTGAAGTTGTTAATTTGTGTTGACAGTTAGAAAGACCTGACAGCTTTATTTGATAAGGTTGCAGTCCCGTGAGGCAGTTTTATGAATGAATATTGGAGAATTTAGGCTAACTGACATGTGTGTGTGTGTGTGTGTGTGTGTTAAAAGTATGTATTAATTAATAATTAGTGTGGTGTTTCCAAATGAGTTTGTGAATGGTAAACAAGCAATGCAATATCCAATATGTGCTATTTTAGGCCTCGTTCTGTAAAATACATGTTTTACTAGGGAAGGAAAATCCGGTTTGTTTTTTTCCCTCGTTTTATTTCAGGAATAAATAGCACATAGGCGAAGGACCGAAGGTTTTGGCTGGTTAAATATAGCGTTGTGGCCGCCATTTTCTGTGTTGGGCGGGGGGGGGGGAGGGGGTGGGGGATGGAGGGGGCGGTATGGGGGATAGGGGGGGGGTTAGATGGTGGGGGAGAGGGGCCCTGAGGAGCTACCTTGGGAGGTGTTGTTGGTGGGGGGGTTGGGGGCAGGGGGAGAGGGGCCTGAGGAGCTACCTTGGGAGGTGTTGTTGGTGGTGGGGGGGGTTGTCAGTTAGGTATTTAAATTTAATATTGTAAGATAGGTTATATAGGGCGAGGTGTTGAGGAAGGAATAAGAAAAGTGTTTGGGACTGAGTTAAGTGTATTAGTTGTTGTGATTGATGTTAGCAGGAAGGTAGGTGGTTGAAATGTGTAAAGATTTGTTAATGAGATCATTTGGTTAATAATGTAGGAATTAAGGGTAAGTGATCACTGGAGATAGATATTCAACAGTATATTAAGAGGCCAAGTTTTAGCAGGTAGGTAGGCCGACCGGCCGGCAGAGAGAGACAATGGACTGACAAACAGGTAGACGTTTTCTTCATGGATGGTAAACTATTATTAAAATGGCATGTACACATTTCCATGTGCGACATTCTTGTACACACACACACACACACACACACACACACACACACACACACACACACACACACACTGACCCACAGAGACTGCCCAAATATGTATACTAACAGCAGCAGCAGTTGGTGTTCCCAGGCAGGTCACCCATCCAAGTACTAACCAAAGTCAACGGTGTTTAACCTGACAGATGTATGGGAGGAGACGCAGTGTTCTCAAGGTGATAGGTAGGTAGGTAGTATGGCCGTTGCTATTGTATACAAGTAGTAAGTAATCACATGTGAGTGAGTCAGGATACTGGTAACTGCGGCGGGCGGGCAGGCAGGCGGAGAATACTCACACATAGCAGCCAATTCTCCATTAATGATAGTACTTATTGCAACTATTTAGTCAAATTAACCAACAACAAATGGACTACTACTACTACTACTACTGTTGCTCCAAAATAGAAATGTTGGGATGCCACCGCTGCCATTGATCTCGCACAAGTTGCTGCTGACAAATGACTCATCTTAGGCCTTGCATATGCTCTCTTAGGCTTCATTTAGTCAATAATTGTAACATCATTGAGTCGGGGGACAGGCAGACAGGCACTTTATACATGTTAGGCTTATAGTGGTCTCCAACACCCACCACCCCACAAGGTCCAACTAGTGACTAACCCTCACTCACTCACCACGCCCCAAGTAGCTAGCTTACTAACTCCTGGATACCTATTTACTGCTAGGTGAACAGAGACATTCGGTGATAGGAAAGGCTACCAACAACTACAGCCCTTTTTCTATTTCTATTTCTATTTCTACAAACCTAGTCTATTTCCTAGTCTAAACTAACCTAACCTAACCTCACCTAACCTAACCCAACCTAACCTAAGCTAATCTAACATAACCTAACCTAACTAACTCCTGGATACCTATTTACTGCTAGGTAACAGAGACATTCGGTGATAGGAAAGGCTACTAACATTTACAGCCCTACTTCTACAAACCTACCCTAAACCAACCTAACCTAATCTAACCTAACCTAACCTAACCTAATCTAACCTAACCTAAGCTAATCTAACATAACCTAACCTAACTAACTCCTGGATACCTATTTACTGCTAGGTGAACAGAGACATTCGGTGATAGGAAAGGCTACTAACATTTACAGCCCTACTTCTACAAACCTACCCTAAACCAACCTAACCTAATCTAACCTAACCTAACCTAACCTAATCTAACCTAACCTAAGCTAATCTAACATAACCTAACCTAACTAACTCCTGGATACCTATTTACTGCTAGGTGAACAGAGACATTCGGTGATAGGAAAGGCTACTAACATTTACAGCCCTACTTCTACAAACCTACCCTAAACCAACCTAACCTAATCCTAACCTAACCTAACCTAATCTAACCTAACCTAAGCTAATCTAACATAACCTAACCTAACTAACTCCTGGATACCTATTTACTGCTAGGTGAACAGAGGCATTCGGTGATAGGAAAGGCTACTAACATTTACAGCCCTACTTCTACAAACCTACCCTAAACCAACCTAACCTAATCTAACCTAACCTAACCAAACCTAATCTAACCTAACCTAATCTAACCTAAGCTAATCTAACATAACCTAACCTAACTAACTCCTGGATACCTATTTACTGCTAGGTGAACAGAGGCATTCGGTGATAGGAAAGGCTACCAACAATTACAGCCCTACTTCTACAAACCTACCCTAAACCAACCTAGCCTAATCTAACCTAATCTAACCTAACCTAACCCTAACCTAATCTAACCTAAGCTAATCTAACATAACCTAACCTAACTAACTCCTGGATACCTATTTACTGCTAGGTGAACAGAAACATTCGGTGATAGGAAGCGCTACCAACAATTACAGCCCTATTTCTATTTCTACAAACCTAGCCTATTTCCTAGCCTAAACTAACTTAACCTAATCTAACCTAACCTAACTAATTCCTGGATACTTACTTACTGCTAGGTGAACAGAGGCATTCGGTGATAGGAAACACTACCAACAACTACAGCCCTTTTTCCATTTCTATTTCTACAAACCTAGTCTATTTCCTAGTCTGAACTAACCTAACCTAACCTCACCTAACCTAACCTCACCTCACCTCACCTCACCTCACCTCACCTTACCTCACCTTACCTTTCCTCACCTAACATAATCTCACCTCACCTCACCGAATCTCACCTAACCTAACCTAACCTAACCTCACCTCATCTCACCTCACCTCACCTCACCTCACCTCACCTCACCTCACCTTTCCTCACTTAACATAATCTCACCTCACCTCACCAAAACCTCACCTCAGCAAACCTCACTTCACCTCACCTCACCTAACCTAAACCTCACCTAACCTAACCTCACCTCACCTAACCTAACTAACTCCTGGATACTTACTTACTGCTAGGTGAACAGAGGCATTCGGTGATAGGAAACGCTACCAATTACATCCCTTTTTCTATTTCTATTTCTACAAACCTAGCCTATTTCCTAGCCAAAACTAACCTAACCTAATCTAACCTTACCTAACCTAACCTAACTAACTCCTGATCAACCAGGCTGTGACTCATACGTCAGGTTGCGAGCAGCCGCGTCTAACAGCCTTGTTGATCAGTCCAGCAACCATGAGGCCTGGTCGACGACCGGGCCGCGGGGACGCTAAGCCCCGAAAGCACCTCAAGGTACTCCTGGATACCTATTTACTGCTAGGTGAACAGAGGCATTCGATGATAGGAAAGATTACCAACAATTACAGCCCTTTTTCTATTTCTATTTCTACAAACCTAGTCTATTTCCTAGCCTAAACTAACCTAACCTAATCTAACCTAACCTAACTAACTCTTGGATACCTATTTACTGCTAGGTGAACAGAGGCATTCGGTGATAGGAAACGCTACCAACAATTACAGCCCTATTTCTATTTCTACAAATCTAGCCTATTTCCTAGCCTAACCTAATCTAATCTAATTAACTCCTGGATACTTACTTACTGCTAGGGTGAACAGAGGCATTCGGTGATAGGAAACGCTACCAACATTTACAGCCCCTTTTCTATTTCTATTTTTACAAACCTAGCCTATTTCCTAGCCAAAACTAACCTAACCTAATCTAACCTTACCTAATCTAACCTTACCTAACCTAACTAACTCCTGATCAACCAGGCTGTGACTCATACGTCAGGTTGCGAGCAGCCGCGTCTAACAGCCTTGTTGATCAGTCCAGCAAACATGAGGCCTGGTCGACGACCGGGCCGCGGGGACGCTAAGCCCCGAAAGCACCTCAAGGTACTCCTGGATACCTATTTACTGCTAGGTGAACAGAGGCATTCGGTGATAGGAAACGCTACCAACAATTACAGCCCTATTTCTATTTCTACAAACCTAACCTATTTCCTAGCAATAACTAACCTAACCTAATCTAACCTAACCTAAATTAACTTAACCTAACCTTATCTAAACTAACCTAACTAACTAACTTCTGGATACCTATTTACTGCTAGGTGAATAGAGGCATTCGGTGATAGGAAACGCTACCTACAATTACAGCCCTCTTTCTATTACTATTTCTACAAACATAGCCCATTTCCTAGCCTAAAATAACCTAACCTAACCTAACCCTCCAAACCTAGCTTATTTCCTAGCCAAAACTAACCTAACCTAACCAACTCCTGGATACCTATTTACTGCTAGGTGAACAGAGGCATTCGGTGATAAGACACGTTACCTAAAATTCAAGCAATTTTTTTTGTCTATTTTTTTATTGTTTTTAAATAATTTATAATTTATACTTGATTCATTTTTTATAATGTTTTTACCTATTTCTATTTCTACAAACGTAGCCTATTTCCTAGCCTAAATTAACCTAAAAATGTGTGTGTATATATATATATATATATATATATATATATATATATATATATATATATATATATATATATATATATATATATATATATATATATATTAAATATATATATATATATATATATATATATATCAGTCGGTGGAATAATACAAATATTACACCTAACCAACCACAAAATAACCAACCTTAACTGTACCTTACCAACATACCCTAACCAATCAACCCTAACCAACCTAAGCTTACATATTATCTAAATTGCTTATTAAACCATAATTATGCTTGTTCTAACCTAAAATTCTAACCTCAAATTCTAACCTAATTCTAATTCTAACCTAATTCTAATTCTAACCAACCTAACCAGTCTAACAAACTAACCTAACCAACTTAAACTAACCAACCTAACCAATCATCTACCTAACCAACTAACCAACCAACCTAATCAACCAACCTAACCTAACCTAACCACTTAACCAACCAACCTTAGCAACCAACCTAAGCAACCTAACCTAACCATCCAACCTAACCAACCAACCTAATCCACTTAACCAACCAACCTTAGCAACCAACCTAACCAACCAACCAACCAACCTAAGCAACCTAACCTAACCATCCAACCCAACCCAACCTAACCTAACCAACCTAACCTAATCTAACCAACCAATCTAACCAACCAACCTAACCTAACCTAACCTAACCTAACCAACCAACCTAACCAACCAACCTAACCAACCAACTAACCTAACCAACCAACCTAACCAACCTAACCTAACCTAACCAACCTAACCTAACCTAACCAACCTAACCTAACCTAACCAACCTAACCTAACCTAACCAACCTAACCTAACCTAACCAACCAACCAACCTAAGCAACCAACCTAACCAACCTAACCTAACCAACCTAACCTAACCTAACCACCTAACCTAACCTAACCTAACCAACCTAACCTAACCAACCTAACCTAACCTAACCAACCTAACCTAACCAACCTAACCTAACCTAACCAACCAACCAACCTAAGCAACCAACCTAACCAACCTAAGCAACCAACCTAACCAACCTAAGCAACCTAACCAGCCTTAGCAACCTAACCAACCTAAGCAACCTAACCAACCTAAGCAACCTAACCAACCTAAGCAACCTAAGCAACCTAACCTAATCAACCAACCTAACCTAATCAACCTAACCTAAGCAACCTAACCTAACCAACCAACCTACTTAACCAACCTAACCTAACCTAACCTAACCTAACCTCCCTTCTTATTATCTGACACGAACCTTCGGTTCGTGTCAGAGTCCATGAGTGTCCGTGTGTGTGTCCGTGTGAGTGTCCGTGTCCGTGTATCCATGGGGTTTTGGGTCCAGGAAGCTATTTGTGTCGACCCAAATTGCCTCCCTTCTCCCCACCTGAAATCCAGGTGGATTGAAAGACCTGCCCGAGGTCAGTGGATCCAGGTATCCGTCCGTGGCCCCCCGGACTTCAACCCTTCCCCACATTCCAAGGAGTCGGTCAATCAATCTTCGGCTATCCAGAGAATCTATCGAAACTGATGCTCCTACAGGAGGGGACACACAGAGAAATCTGTGCCCTGTACTTGCAACCGTTCCGACAGGCTCGAACGCAGATCTATCCGGATTAGGAACTTGTTCTATCCGACTAGGCCACGCTGGAGTTGCCTTCTGAATCAAATTTGGCACTTGTATTTATATCTCATAGCAAGGTTAGTTAGTGTCTATTTATCAACAGTTGCAATGATTGAGATGTGAAGTTGTTAATTTGTGTTGACAGTTAGAAAGACCTGACAGCTTTATTTGATAAGGTTGCAGTCCCGTGAGGCAGTTTTATGAATGAATATTGGAGATTTTAGGCTAACTGACATGTGTGTGTGTGTGTGTGTGTGTTAAAAGTATGTATTAATTAATAATTAGTGTGGTGTTTCCAAATGAGTTTGTGAATGGTAAACAAGCAATGCAATATCCAATATGTGCTATTTTAGGCCTCGTTCTGTAAAATACATGTTTTACTAGGGAAGGAAAATCCGGTTTGTTTTTTTCCCTCGTTTTATTTCAGGAATAAATAGCACATAGGCGAAGGACCGAAGGTTTTGGCTGGTTAAATATAGCGTTGTGGCCGCCATTTTCTGTGTTGGGCGGGGGGGGGGGGTGGGGGAGGGGGGGCGGTATGGGGGATAGGGGGGGGGTTAGATGGTGGGGGAGAGGGGCCCTGAGGAGCTACCTTGGGAGGTGTTGTTGGTGGGGGGGGGGGTTGGTGGGGAGGGGCCCTGAGGAGCTACCTTGGGAGGTGTTGTTGGTGGGGGGGGCGTTGGTGGGGGAGGGGGCAGGGGGAGAGGGGTCCTGAGGAGCTACCTTGGGAGGTGTTGTTGGTGGTGGGGGGGGGGTTGTCAGTTAGGTATTTAAATTTAATATTGTAAGATAGGTTATATAGGGCGAGGTGTTGAGGAAGGAATAAGAAAAGTGTTTGGGACTGAGTTAAGTGTATTAGTTGTTGTGATTGATGTTAGAAGGAAGGTAGGTGGTTGAAATGTGTAAAGATTTGTTAATGAGATCATTTGGTTAATAATGTAGGAATTAAGGGTAAGTGATCACTGGAGATAGATATTCAACAGTATATTAAGAGGCCAAGTTTTAGCAGGTAGGTAGGCCGACCGGCCGGCAGAGAGAGACAATGGACTGACAAACAGGTAGACGTTTTCTTCATGGATGGTAAACTATTATTAAAATGGCATGTACACATTTCCATGTGCGACATTCTTGTACACACACACACACACACACACACACACACACACACACACACACACACACACACACACACACACACACACACACACACACACTGACCCACAGAGACTGCCCAAATATGTATACTAACAGCAGCAGCAGTTGGTGTTCCCAGGCAGGTCACCCATCCAAGTACTAACCAAAGTCAACGGTGTTTAACCTGACAGATGTATGGGAGAGACGCAGTGTTCTCAAGGTGATAGGTAGGTAGGTAGTATGGCCGTTGCTATTGTATACAAGTAGTAAGTAATCACATGTGAGTGAGTGAGTGAGTCAGGATACTGGTAACTGCGGCGGGCGGGCAGGCAGGCGGAGGATACTCACACATAGCAGCCAATTCTCCATTAATGATAGTACTTATTGCAACTATTTAGTCAAATTAACCAACAACAAATGGACTACTACTACTACTGTTGCTCCAAAATAGAAATGTTGGGATGCCACCGCTGCCATTGATCTCGCACAAGTTGCTGCTGACAAATGACTCATCTTAGGCCTTGCATATGCTCTCTTAGGCTTCATTTAGTCAATAATTGTAACATCATTGAGTCGGGGGACAGGCAGACAGGCACTTTATACATGTTAGGCTTATAGTGGTCTCCAACACCCACCACCCCACAAGGTCCAACTAGTGACTAACCCTCACTCACTCACCACGCCCCAAGTAGCTAGCTTACTAACTCCTGGATACCTATTTACTGCTAGGTGAACAGAGACATTCGGTGATAGGAAAGGCTACCAACAACTACAGCCCTTTTTCTATTTCTATTTCTATTTCTACAAACCTAGTCTATTTCCTAGTCTAAACTAACCTAACCTAACCTCACCTAACCTAACCCAACCTAACCTAAGCTAATCTAACATAACCTAACCTAACTAACTCCTGGATACCTATTTACTGCTAGGTAAACAGAGACATTCGGTGATAGGAAAGGCTACTAACATTTACAGCCCTACTTCTACAAACCTACCCTAAACCAACCTAACCTAATCTAACCTAACCTAACCTAACCTAATCTAACCTAACCTAAGCTAATCTAACATAACCTAACCTAACTAACTCCTGGATACCTATTTACTGCTAGGTGAACAGAGACATTCGGTGATAGGAAAGGCTACTAACATTTACAGCCCTACTTCTACAAACCTACCCTAAACCAACCTAACCTAATCTAACCTAACCTAACCTAACCTAATCTAACCTAACCTAAGCTAATCTAACATAACCTAACCTAACTAACTCCTGGATACCTATTTACTGCTAGGTGAACAGAGACATTCGGTGATAGGAAAGGCTACTAACATTTACAGCCCTACTTCTACAAACCTACCCTAAACCAACCTAACCTAATCTAACCTAACCTAACCTAACCTAATCTAACCTAACCTAAGCTAATCTAACATAACCTAACCTAACTAACTCCTGGATACCTATTTACTGCTAGGTGAACAGAGGCATTCGGTGATAGGAAAGGCTACTAACATTTACAGCCCTACTTCTACAAACCTACCCTAAACCAACCTAACCTAATCTAACCTAACCTAACCAAACCTAATCTAACCTAACCTAATCTAACCTAAGCTAATCTAACATAACCTAACCTAACTAACTCCTGGATACCTATTTACTGCTAGGTGAACAGAGGCATTCGGTGATAAGACACGTTACCTAAAATTCAAGCAATTTTTTTTGTCTATTTTTTTATTGTTTTTAAATAATTTATAATTTATACTTGATTCATTTTTTATAATGTTTTTACCTATTTCTATTTCTACAAACGTAGCCTATTTCCTAGCCTAAATTAACCTAAAAATGTGTGTGTATATATATATATATATATATATATATATATATAATATATATATATATATATATATATATATATATATATATATATATATATATATATATTTAAATATATATATATATATATCAGTCGGTGGAATAATACAAATATTACACCTAACCAACCACAAAATAACCAACCTTAACTGTACCTTACCAACATACCCTAACCAATCAACCCTAACCAACCTAAGCTTACATATTATCTAAATTGCTTATTAAACCATAATTATGCTTGTTCTAACCTAAAATTCTAACCTCAAATTCTAACCTAATTCTAATTCTAACCTAATTCTAATTCTAACCAACCTAACCAGTCTAACAAACTAACCTAACCAACTTAAACTAACCAACCTAACCAATCATCTACCTAACCAACTAACCAACCTAACCAACCAACCTAATCAACCAACCTAACCAACTAACCTAACCCACTTAACCAACCAACCTTAGCAACCAACCTAAGCAACCTAACCTAACCATCCAACCTAACCAACCAACCTAATCCACTTAACCAACCAACCTTAGCAACCAACCTAACCAACCAACCAACCAACCTAAGCAACCTAACCTAACCATCCAACCCAACCTAACCAACCTAACCTAACCAACCTAACCTAATCTAACCAACCAATCTAACCAACCAACCTAACCTAACCTAACCTAACCTAACCAACCAACCTAACCAACCAACCAATCTAACCTAACCAACCAACCTAACCAACCTAACCTAACCAACCTAACCTAACCTAACCAACCTAACCTAACCTAACCAACCTAACCTAACCTAACCAACCTAACCTAACCTAACCAACCAACCAACCTAAGCACCAACCTAACCAACCTAACCTAACCAACCTAACCTAACCTAACCACCTAACCTAACCTAACCTAACCAACCTAACCTAACCAACCTAACCTAACCTAACCAACCTAACCTAACCAACCTAACCTAACCAACCTAACCTAACCTAACCAACCAACCAACCTAAGCAACCAACCTAACCAACCTAAGCAACCAACCTAACCAACCTAAGCAACCTAACCAGCCTTAGCAACCTAACCAACCTAAGCAACCTAACCAACCTAAGCAACCTAAGCAACCTAACCAACCTAAGCAACCTAAGCAACCTAACCTAATCAACCAACCTAACCTAATCAACCTAACCTAAGCAACCTAACCTAACCAACCTAACCTAAGCAACCTAACCTAACCAACCAACCTACTTAACCAACCTAACCTAACCAACCTAACCTAACCTAACCAACCTAACCTAACCTCCCTTCTTATTATCTGACACGAACCTTCGGTTCGTGTCAGAGTCCATGAGTGTCCGTGTGTGTGTCCGTGTGAGTGTCCGTGTCCGTGTATCCATGGGGTTTTGGGTCCAGGAAGCTATTTGTGTCGACCCAAATTGCCTCCCTTCTCCCCACCTGAAATCCAGGTGGATTGAAAGACCTGCCCGAGGTCAGTGGATCCAGGTATCCGTCCGTGGCCCCCCGGACTTCAACCCTTCCCCACATTCCAAGGAGTCGGTCAATCAATCTTCGGCTATCCAGAGAATCTATCGAAACTGATGCTCCTACAGGAGGGGACACACAGAGAAATCTGTGCCCTGTACTTGCAACCGTTCCGACAGGCTCGAACGCAGATCTATCCGGATTAGGAACTTGTTCTATCCGACTAGGCCACGCTGGAGTTGCCTTCTGAATCAAATTTGGCACTTGTATTTATATCTCATAGCAAGGTTAGTTAGTGTCTATTTATCAACAGTTGCAATGATTGAGATGTGAAGTTGTTAATTTGTGTTGACAGTTAGAAAGACCTGACAGCTTTATTTGATAAGGTTGCAGTCCCGTGAGGCAGTTTTATGAATGAATATTGGAGATTTTAGGCTAACTGACATGTGTGTGTGTGTGTGTGTGTGTTTAAAAGTATGTATTAATTAATAATTAGTGTGGTGTTTCCAAATGAGTTTGTGAATGGTAAACAAGCAATGCAATATCCAATATGTGCTATTTTAGGCCTCGTTCTGTAAAATACATGTTTTACTAGGGAAGGAAAATCCGGTTTGTTTTTTTCCCTCGTTTTATTTCAGGAATAAATAGCACATAGGCGAAGGACCGAAGGTTTTGGCTGGTTAAATATAGCGTTGTGGCCGCCATTTTCTGTGTTGGGCGGGGGGGGGGAGGGGGTGGGGGATGGAGGGGGCGGTATGGGGGATAGGGGGGGGGTTAGATGGTGGGGGAGAGGGGCCCTGAGGAGCTACCTTGGGAGGTGTTGTTGGTGGGGGGGGGGGTTGGTGGGGGAGGGGCCCTGAGGAGCTACCTTGGGAGGTGTTGTTGGTGGGGGGGGCGTTGGTGGGGGAGGGGGCAGGGGGAGAGGGGTCCTGAGGAGCTACCTTGGGAGGTGTTGTTGGTGGTGGGGGGGGGGTTGTCAGTTAGGTATTTAAATTTAATATTGTAAGATAGGTTATATAGGGCGAGGTGTTGAGGAAGGAATAAGAAAAGTGTTTGGGACTGAGTTAAGTGTATTAGTTGTTGTGATTGATGTTAGAAGGAAGGTAGGTGGTTGAAATGTGTAAAGATTTGTTAATGAGATCATTTGGTTAATAATGTAGGAATTAAGGGTAAGTGATCACTGGAGATAGATATTCAACAGTATATTAAGAGGCCAAGTTTTAGCAGGTAGGTAGGCCGACCGGCCGGCAGAGAGAGACAATGGACTGACAAACAGGTAGACGTTTTCTTCATGGATGGTAAACTATTATTAAAATGGCATGTACACATTTCCATGTGCGACATTCTTGTACACACACACACACACACACACACACACACACACACACACACACACACACACACACACACACTGACCCACAGAGACTGCCCAAATATGTATACTAACAGCAGCAGCAGTTGGTGTTCCCAGGCAGGTCACCCATCCAAGTACTAACCAAAGTCAACGGTGTTTAACCTGACAGATGTATGGGAGGAGACGCAGTGTTCTCAAGGTGATAGGTAGGTAGGTAGTATGGCCGTTGCTATTGTATACAAGTAGTAAGTAATCACATGTGAGTGAGTGAGTGAGTCAGGATACTGGTAACTGCGGCGGGCGGGCAGGCAGGCGGAGGATACTCACACATAGCAGCCAATTCTCCATTAATGATAGTACTTATTGCAACTATTTAGTCAAATTAACCAACAACAAATGGACTACTACTACTACTACTACTGTTGCTCCAAAATAGAAATGTTGGGATGCCACCGCTGCCATTGATCTCGCACAAGTTGCTGCTGACAAATGACTCATCTTAGGCCTTGCATATGCTCTCTTAGGCTTCATTTAGTCAATAATTGTAACATCATTGAGTCGGGGGACAGGCAGACAGGCACTTTATACATGTTAGGCTTATAGTGGTCTCCAACACCCACCACCCCACAAGGTCCAACTAGTGACTAACCCTCACTCACTCACCACGCCCCAAGTAGCTAGCTTACTAACTCCTGGATACCTATTTACTGCTAGGTGAACAGAGACATTCGGTGATAGGAAAGGCTACCAACAACTACAGCCCTTTTTCTATTTCTATTTCTACAAACCTAGTCTATTTCCTAGTCTAAACTAACCTAACCTAACCTCACCTAACCTAACCCAACCTAACCTAAGCTAATCTAACATAACCTAACCTAACTAACTCCTGGATACCTATTTACTGCTAGGTAAACAGAGACATTCGGTGATAGGAAAGGCTACTAACATTTACAGCCCTACTTCTACAAACCTACCCTAAACCAACCTAACCTAATCTAACCTAACCTAACCTAACCTAATCTAACCTAACCTAAGCTAATCTAACATAACCTAACCTAACTAACTCCTGGATACCTATTTACTGCTAGGTGAACAGAGACATTCGGTGATAGGAAAGGCTACTAACATTTACAGCCCTACTTCTACAAACCTACCCTAAACCAACCTAACCTAATCTAACCTAACCTAACCTAACCTAATCTAACCTAACCTAAGCTAATCTAACATAACCTAACCTAACTAACTCCTGGATACCTATTTACTGCTAGGTGAACAGAGACATTCGGTGATAGGAAAGGCTACTAACATTTACAGCCCTACTTCTACAAACCTACCCTAAACCAACCTAACCTAATCTAACCTAACCTAACCTAACCTAATCTAACCTAACCTAAGCTAATCTAACATAACCTAACCTAACTAACTCCTGGATACCTATTTACTGCTAGGTGAACAGAGGCATTCGGTGATAGGAAAGGCTACTAACATTTACAGCCCTACTTCTACAAACCTACCCTAAACCAACCTAACCTAATCTAACCTAACCTAACCAAACCTAATCTAACCTAACCTAATCTAACCTAAGCTAATCTAACATAACCTAACCTAACTAACTCCTGGATACCTATTTACTGCTAGGTGAACAGAGGCATTTGGTGATAGGAAAGGCTACCAACAATTACAGCCCTACTTCTACAAACCTACCCTAAACCAACCTAGCCTAATCTAACCTAATCTAACCTAACCTAACCCTAACCTAATCTAACCTAAGCTAATCTAACATAACCTAACCTAACTAACTCCTGGATACCTATTTACTGCTAGTGAACAGAAACATTCGGTGATAGGAAGCGCTACCAACAATTACAGCCCTATTTCTATTTCTACAAACCTAGCCTATTTCCTAGCCTAAACTAACTTAACCTAATCTAACCTAACCTAACTAATTCCTGGATACTTACTTACTGCTAGGTGAACAGAGGCATTCGGTGATAGGAAACACTACCAACAACTACAGCCCTTTTATCCATTTCTATTTCTACAAACCTAGTCTATATTCCTAGTCTGAACTAACCTAACCTAACCTCACCTAACCTAACCTCACCTCACCTCACCTCACCTCACCTTACCTCACCTTACCTTTCCTCACCTAACATAAATCTCACCTCACCTCACCGAATCTCACCTAACCTAACCTAACCTAACCTCACCTCATCTCACCTCACCTCACCTCACCTCACCTCACCTCACCTCACCTTTCCTCACTTAACATAATCTCACCTCACCTCACCAAAACCTCACCTCAGCAAACCTCACTTCACCTCACCTCACCTAACCTAAACCTCACTCTAACCTAACCTCACCTCACTAACCTAACTAACTCCTGGATACTTAACTTACTGCTAGGGTGAACAGAGGCATTGCGGTGATAGGAAAACGCTACCAGAATTACATCCCTTTTTCTATTTCTATTCTACAAACCTAGCCTATTTCCTAGCCAAAACTACCTAACCTAATCTAACCTTACCTAACCTAACCTAACTAACTCCATGATCAACCAGGCTGTGACTCATACGTCAGGTTGCGAGCAGCCGCGTCTAACAGCCTTGTTGATCAGTCCAGCAACCATGAGGCCTGGTCGACGACCGGGCCGCGGGGACGCTAAGCCCCGAAAGCACCTCAAGGTACTCCTGGGATACCTATTTACTGCTAGTTAACAGAGGCATTCGATGATAGGAAAGATTACCAACAATTACTGCCCTTTTTCTATTTCTATTTCTACAAACCTAGTCTATTTCTAGCCTAAACTACCTAACCTAATCTAACCTAACCTAACTAACTCTTGGATACCTATTTACTGCTAGGTGAACAGAGGCATTCGGTGATAGGAAACGCTACCAACAATTACAGCCCTATTTCTATTTCTACAAATCTAGCCTATTTCCTAGCCTAACCTAATCTAATCTAATTAACTCCTGGATACTTACTTACTGCTAGGGTGAACAGAGGCATTCGGTGATAGGAAACGCTACCACATTTACAGCCCCTTTCTATTTCTATTTTTACAAACCTAGCCTATTTCCTAGCCAAAACTAACCTAACCTAATCTAACCTTACCTAATCTAACCTTACCTAACCTAACTAACTCCTGATCAACCAGGCTGTGACTCATACGTCAGGTTGCGAGCAGCCGCGTCTAACAGCCTTGTTGGATCCGTCCAGCAAACATAAGGCCTGGTCGACGACCGGCCGCGGGGACGCTAAGCCCGAAAGCACCTCAAGGTACTCCTGGCTACCTATTTACTGCTAGGTGAACAGAGGCATTCGGTGATAGGAACGCTACCAACAATTACAGCCCTCTTTCTATTTCTACAAACCTAACCTATTTCCTAGCAATAACTAACCTAACCTAATCTAACCTAACCTAAATTAACTTAACCTAACCTTATCTAAAATAACCTAACTAACTACTTCTGGATACCTATTTACTGCTAGGTGAATAGAGGCATTCGGTGATAGGAAACGCTACCTACAATTACAGCCCTCTTTCTATTACTATTTCTACAAACATAGCCCATTTCCTAGCCTAAAATAACCTAACCTAACCTAACCCTCCAAACCTAGCTTATTTCCTAGCCAAAACTAACCTAACCTAACCAACTCCTGGATACCTATTTACTTGCTAGGTGAACAGAGGCATTCGGTGATAAGACACTTACTAAAATTCAAGCAATTTTTTGTCTATTTTTTTATGTGTTTAATAATTTATAATTTATACTTGATTCATTTTTATAATGTTTTTACCTATTTTCTATTTCTACAACGTAGCCTATTCATAGCCTAAATTACCTAAAAATGTGTGTGTATATATATACTATATATGATATATATATATATATATATATATATTATATATATATATATATACTATATATATATATATAGATATATATATATATATATATATATATATATACTATATATATATATTAAATATATATATATATATATAATATATATATATATATATATCAGTCGGTGGAATAATACAAATATTACCCCTAACCAACCACAAAATAACCAACTTTAACTGTACCTTACCAACATACCCTAAACCAATCACCCTAACCAACCTAAGCTTACATATTATCTAATTGCTTATTAAACCATAATTATGCTTGTTTCTAACCTAAAATTCTAACCTCAAATTCTAACCTAATTCTAATTCTACCTAATTCTAATTCTAACCAACCTAACCAGTCTAACAAACTAACCTAACCAACTTAAACTAACCAACCTAACCAATCATCTACCTAACCAACTACCAACCAACCTAATCAACCAACCTACCAACTAACCTAACCCACTTAACCAACCAACCTTAGCAACCAACCTAAGCAACCTAACCTAACCATCCAACCTAACCAACCAACCTAATCCACTTAACCAACCAACCTTAGCAACCAACCTAACCACCAACCAACCAACCTAAGCAACCTAACCTACCATCCAACCCACACCAACCTAACCTAACCAACCTAACCTAATCTAACCAACCAATCTAACACAACCAACCTAACCTAACCTAACCTAACCTAACCAACCAACCTAACCAACCAACCTAACAACCAATCTAACCTAACCAACCAACCTAACCAACCTAACCTAACACCTAACCTAACCTAACCAACCTAACCTAACTAACCAACCTAACTAACCTAACCAAGCCTAACCTAACCTAACCAACCTAACCTAACCTCAACCAACCAACCAACCTAAGCAACCAACCTAACCAACCTAACCTAACCGAACCTAACCTAACCTAACCACCTAACCTAACCTAACCTAACAAACTAACCTAACCAACCTAACCTAACCTAACCAACCTAACCTAACCAACCTAACTAACCTAACCAACCAACCACCTAAGCAACCAACCTAACCAACCTAAGCAACCAACCTAACCACCTAAGCACCTAACCAGCCTTAGCAACCTAACCAACCTAAGCAACCTAACCAACCTAAGCAACCTAACCAACCTAAGCAACCTAAGCAACCTAACCTAATCAACAACAACCAACCTAACCTAACAACCTAACCTAAGCAACCTAACCTAACCAACCAACCTACTTAACCAACCTAACCTAACCAACCTAACCTAACCTCCCTTCTTATTATCTGACACGAACCTTCGGTTCGTGTCAGAGTCCATGAGTGTCCGTGTGTGTGTCCGTGTGAGTGTCCGTGTCCGTGTATCCATGGGGTTTTGGGTCCAGGAAGCTATTTGTGTCGACCCAAATTGCCTCCCTTCTCCCCACCTGAAATCCAGGTGGATTGAAAGACCTGCCCGAGGTCAGTGGATCCAGGTATCCGTCCGTGGCCCCCCGGACTTCAACCCTTCCCCACATTCCAAGGAGTCGGTCAATCAATCTTCGGCTATCCAGAGAATCTATCGAAACTGATGCTCCTACAGGAGGGGACACACAGAGAAATCTGTGCCCTGTACTTGCAACCGTTCCGACAGGCTCGAACGCAGATCTATCCGGATTAGGAACTTGTTCTATCCGACTAGGCCACGCTGGAGTTGCCTTCTGAATCAAATTTGGCACTTGTATTTATATCTCATAGCAAGGTTAGTTAGTGTCTATTTATCAACAGTTGCAATGATTGAGATGTGAAGTTGTTAATTTGTGTTGACAGTTAGAAAGACCTGACAGCTTTATTTGATAAGGTTGCAGTCCCGTGAGGCAGTTTTATGAATGAATATTGGAGATTTTAGGCTAACTGACATGTGTGTGTGTGTGTGTGTGTGTGTTTAAAAGTATGTATTAATTAATAATTAGTGTGGTGTTTCCAAATGAGTTTGTGAATGGTAAACAAGCAATGCAATATCCAATATGTGCTATTTTAGGCCTCGTTCTGTAAAATACATGTTTTACTAGGGAAGGAAAATCCGGTTTGTTTTTTTCCCTCGTTTTATTTCAGGAATAAATAGCACATAGGCGAAGGACCGAAGGTTTTGGCTGGTTAAATATAGCGTTGTGGCCGCCATTTTCTGTGTTGGGCGGGGGGGGGAGGGGGTGGGGGATGGAGGGGGCGGTATGGGGGATAGGGGGGGGGGTTAGATGGTGGGGGAGAGGGGCCCTGAGGAGCTACCTTGGGAGGTGTTGTTGGTGGGGAGGGGGCAGGGGGAGAGGGGTCCTGAGGAGCTACCTTGGGAGGTGTTGTTGGTGGTGGGGGGGGGGTTGTCAGTTAGGTATTTAAATTTAATATTGTAAGATAGGTTATATAGGGCGAGGTGTTGAGAAGGAATAAGAAAAGTGTTTGGGACTGAGTTAAGTGTATTAGTTTGTGTGATTGATGTTAGAAGGAAGGTAGGTGGTTGAAATGTGTAAAGATTTGTTAATGAGATCATTTGGTTAATAATGTAGGAATTAAGGGTAAGTGATCACTGGAGATAGATATTCAACAGTATATTAAGAGGCCAAGTTTTAGCAGGTAGGTAGGCCGACCGGCCGGCAGAGAGAGACAATGGACTGACAAACAGGTAGACGTTTTCTTCATGGATGGTAACTATTATTAAAATGGCATGTACACATTTCCATGTGCGACATTCTTGTACACACACACACACACACACACACCACACACACACACACCCACACACACACACACACTGACCCACAGAGACTGCCCAAATATGTATACTAACAGCAGCAGCAGTTGGTGTTCCCAGGCAGGTCACCCATCCAAGTACTAACCAAAAGTCAACGGTGTTTAACCCTGACAGATGTATGGGAGGAGACGCAGTGTTCTCAAGGTGATAGGTAGGTAGGTAGTATGGCCGTTGCTGATTGTATACAAGTAGTAAGTAATCACATGTGAGTGAGTTCAGGATACTGGTAACTGCGGCGGGCGGGCAGGCAGGCGGAGAATACTCACACATAGCAGCCAATTCTCCATTAATGATAGTACTTATTGCAACTATTAGTCAATTAACCAACAACAAATGGACTACTACTACTACTACTACTACTGTTGCTCCAAAATAGAAATGTTGGGATGCCACCGCTGCCATTGATCTCGCACAAGTTGCTGCTGACAAATGGACTCATCTTAGGCCTTGCATATGCTCTCTTAGGCTTCATTTAGTCAATAATTGTAACATCATTGAGTCGGGGGACAGGCAGGACAGGCACTTTATACATGTTAGGCTTATAGTGGTCTCCAACACCCACCACCCCACAAGGTCCAACTAGTGACTAACCCTCACTCACTCACCACGCCCCAAGTAGCTAGCTTACTAACTCCTGATACCTATTTACTGCTAGGTGAACAGAGACATTCGGTGATAGGAAAGGCTAACCAACAACTACAGCCCTTTTTCTATTTCTATTTCTATTTCTACAAACCTAGTCTATTTCCTAGTCTAAACTACCTAACCTAACCTCACCTAACCTAACCCAACCTAACCTAAGCTAATCTAACATAACCTAACCTAACTAACTCCTGGATACCTATTTACTGCTAGGTAAACAGAGACATTCGTGATAGGAAAGGCTACTAACATTTACAGCCTACTTCTACAAACCTACCCTAAACCAACTAACCTAATCTAACCTAACCTAACCTAACCTAATCTAACCTAACCTAAGCTAATCTAACATAACCTAACCTAACTAACTCCTGGATACCTATTTACTGCTAGGTGAACAGAGACATTCGGTGATTAGGAAAGGCTACTAACATTTACAGCCCTACTTCTACAAACCTACCCTAAACCAACCTAACCTAATCTACCCTAACCTAACCTAACCTAATCTAACCTACCTAAGCTAATCTAACATAACCTAACCTAACTAACTCCTGGATACCTATTTACTGCTAGGTGAACAGAGACATTCGGTGATAGGAAAGGCTACTAACATTTACAGCCCTACTTCTACAAACTACCCTAAACCAACCTAACCTAACCTAACCTAACCTAACCTAATCTAACCTAACCTAAGCTAATCTAACATAACTAACCTAACTAACTCCTGGATACCTATTTACTGCTAGGTGAACAGAGGCATTCGGTGATAGGAAAGGCTACTAACATTTACAGCCCTACTTCTACAAACTACCCTAAACCAACCTAACCTAATCTAACCTAACCTAACCAAACCTAATCTAACCTAACCTAATCTAACCTAAGCTAATCTAACATAACCTAACCTAACTAACTCCTGGATACCTATTTACTGCTAGGTGAACAGAGGCATTTGGTGATAGGAAAGGCTACCAACAATTACAGCCCTACCTTCTACAAACCTACCCTAAACCAACCTAGCCTAATCTAACCTAATCTAACCTAACCTAACCCTAACCTAATCTAACCTAAGCTAATCTAACATAACCTAACCTAACTAACTCCTGGATACCTATTTACTGCTAGGTGAACAGAAACATTCGGTGATAGGAAGCGCTACCAACAATTACAGCCCTATTTCTATTTCTACAAACCTAGCCTATTTCCTAGCCTAAACTAACTTAACCTAATCTAACCTAACCTAACTAATTCCTGGATACTTACTTACTGCTAGGTGAACAGAGGCATTCGGTGATAGGAAACACTACCAACAACTACAGCCCTTTTTCCATTTCTATTTCTACAAACCTAGTCTATTTCCTAGTCTGAACTAACCTAAACCTAACCTCACCTAACCTAACCTCACCTCACCTCACCTCACCTCACCTCACCTCACCTTACCTCACCTTACCTTTCCCTCACCTAACATAATCTCACCTCACCTCACCGAATCTTCACCTAACCTAACCTAACCTAACCTCACCTCATCTCACCTCACCTCACCTCACCTCACCTCACCTCACCTCACCTTTCTCACTTAACATAATCTCACCTCACCTCACCAAAACCTCACCTCAGCAACCTCACTTCACCTCACCTCACCTAACCTAACCTCACCTAACCTAACCTCACCTCACCTAACCTAACTAACTCCTGGATACTTACTTACTGCTAGGTGAACAGAGGCATTCGGTTGATAGGAAACGCTACCAAGAATTACATCCCTTTTTCTATTTCTATTTCTACAAACCTAGCCTATTTCCTAGCCAAAAACTAACCTAACCTAATCTAACCTTACCTAACCTAACCTAACTAACTCCTGATCAACCAGGCTGTGACTCATACGTCAGGTTGCGAGCAGCCGCGTCTAACAGCCTTGTTGATCAGGTCCAGCAACCATGAGGCCTGGTCGACGACCGGGCCGCGGGGACGCTAAGCCCGAAAGCACCTCAAGGTACTCCTGGATACCTATTTACTGCTAGGTGAACAGAGGCATTCGATGATAGGAAAGATTACCAACAATTACAGCCCTTTTTCTATTTCTATTTCTACAAACCTAGTCTATTTCCTAGCCTAAACTAACCTAACCTAATCTAAACTAACCTAACTAACTCTTGGATACCTATTTACTGCTAGGTGAACAGAGGCATTCGGTGATAGGAAACGCTACCAACAATTACAGCCCTATTCTATTTCTACAAATCTAGCCTATTTCCTAGCCTAACCTAATCTAATCTAATTAACTCCTGGATACTTACTTACTGCTAGGGTGAAACAGAGGCATTCGGTGATAGGAAACGCTACCAACATTTACAGCCCTTTTCTATTTCTATTTTTACAAACCTAGCCTATTTCCTAGCCAAAACTAACCTAACCTAATCTAACCTTACCTAATCTAACCTTACCTAACCTAACTAACTCCTGATCAACCAGGCTGTGACTCATACGTCAGGTTGCGAGCAGCCGCGTCTAACAGCCTTGTTGATCAGTCCAGCAACATGAGGCCTGGTCGACGACCGGGCCGCGGGGACGCTAAGCCCCGAAAGCACCTCAAGGTACTCCTGGATACCTATTTACTGCTAGGTGAACAGAGGCATTCGGTGATAGGAAACGCTACCAACAATTACAGCCCTATTTCTATTTCTACAAACCTAACCTATTTCCTAGCAATAACTAACCTAACCTAATCTAACCTAACCTAAATTAACTTAACCTAACCTTATCTAAACTAACCTAACTAACTAACTTCTGGATACCTATTTACTGCTAGGTGAATAGAGGCATTCGGTGATAGGAAACGCTACCTACAATTACAGCCCTCTTTCTATTACTATTTCTACAAACATAGCCCATTTCCTAGCCTAAAATAACCTAACCTAACCTAACCCTCCAAACCTAGCTTATTTCCTAGCCAAAACTAACCTAACCTAACCAACTCCTGGATACCTATTTACTGCTAGGTGAACAGAGGCATTCGGTGATAAGACACGTTACCTAAAATTCAAGCAATTTTTTTTGTCTATTTTTTTATTGTTTTTAAATAATTTATAATTTATACTTGATTCATTTTTTATAATGTTTTTACCTATTTCTATTTCTACAAACGTAGCCTATTTCCTAGCCTAAATTAACCTAAAAATGTGTGTGTATATATATATATATATATATATATATATATATATATATAATATATATATATATATATATATATATATATATATATTATATATAATATATTTAAATATATATATATATATATATATATATATCAGTCGGTGGAATAATACAAATATTACACCTAACCAACCACAAAATAACCAACCTTAACTGTACCTTACCAACATACCCTAACCAATCAACCCTAACCAACCTAAGCTTACATATTATCTAAATTGCTTATTAAACCATAATTATGCTTGTTCTAACCTAAAATTCTAACCTCAAATTCTAACCTAATTCTAATTCTAACCTAATTCTAATTCTAACCAACCTAACCAGTCTAACAAACTAACCTAACCAACTTAAACTAACCAACCTAACCAATCATCTACCTAACCAACTAACCAACCAACCTAATCAACCAACCTAACCAACTAACCTAACCCACTTAACCAACCAACCTTAGCAACCAACCTAAGCAACCTAACCTAACCATCCAACCTAACCAACCAACCTAATCCACTTAACCAACCAACCTTAGCAACCAACCTAACCAACCAACCAACCAACCTAAGCAACCTAACCTAACCATCCAACCCAACCCAACCTAACCTAACCAACCTAACCTAATCTAACCAACCAATCTAACCAACCAACCTAACCTAACCTAACCTAACCTAACCAACCAACCTAACCAACCAACCTAACCAACCAATCTAACCTAACCAACCAACCTAACCAACCTAACCTAACCTAACCAACCTAACCTAACCTAACCAACCTAACCTAACCTAACCAACCTAACCTAACCTAACCAACCTAACCTAACCTAACCAACCAACCAACCTAAGCAACCAACCTAACCAACCTAACCTAACCAACCTAACCTAACCTAACCAACCTAACCTAACCTAACCTAACCAACCTAACCTAACCAACCTAACCTAACCTAACCAACCTAACCTAACCAACCTAACCTAACCTAACCAACCAACCAACCTAAGCAACCAACCTAACCAACCTAAGCAACCAACCTAACCAACCTAAGCAACCTAACCAGCCTTAGCAACCTAACCAACCTAAGCAACCTAACCAACCTAAGCAACCTAACCAACCTAAGCAACCTAAGCAACCTAACCTAATCAACCAACCTAACCTAATCAACCTAACCTAAGCAACCTAACCTAACCAACCAACCTACTTAACCAACCTAACCTAACCAACCTAACCTAACCTCCCTTCTTATTATCTGACACGAACCTTCGGTTCGTGTCAGAGTCCATGAGTGTCCGTGTGTGTGTCCGTGTGAGTGTCCGTGTCCGTGTATCCATGGGGTTTTGGGTCCAGGAAGCTATTTGTGTCGACCCAAATTGCCTCCCTTCTCCCCACCTGAAATCCAGGTGGATTGAAAGACCTGCCCGAGGTCAGTGGATCCAGGTATCCGTCCGTGGCCCCCCGGACTTCAACCCTTCCCCACATTCCAAGGAGTCGGTCAATCAATCTTCGGCTATCCAGAGAATCTATCGAAACTGATGCTCCTACAGGAGGGGACACACAGAGAAATCTGTGCCCTGTACTTGCAACCGTTCCGACAGGCTCGAACGCAGATCTATCCGGATTAGGAACTTGTTCTATCCGACTAGGCCACGCTGGAGTTGCCTTCTGAATCAAATTTGGCACTTGTATTTATATCTCATAGCAAGGTTAGTTAGTGTCTATTTATCAACAGTTGCAATGATTGAGATGTGAAGTTGTTAATTTGTGTTGACAGTTAGAAAGACCTGACAGCTTTATTTGATAAGGTTGCAGTCCCGTGAGGCAGTTTTATGAATGAATATTGGAGATTTTAGGCTAACTGACATGTGTGTGTGTGTGTGTGTGTGTTTAAAAGTATGTATTAATTAATAATTAGTGTGGTGTTTCCAAATGAGTTTGTGAATGGTAAACAAGCAATGCAATATCCAATATGTGCTATTTTAGGCCTCGTTCTGTAAAATACATGTTTTACTAGGGAAGGAAAATCCGGTTTGTTTTTTTCCCTCGTTTTATTTCAGGAATAAATAGCACATAGGCGAAGGACCGAAGGTTTTGGCTGGTTAAATATAGCGTTGTGGCCGCCATTTTCTGTGTTGGGCGGGGGGGGGGGGGATGGGGGGCGGTATGGGGGATAGGGGGGGGGTTAGATGGTGGGGGAGAGGGGCCCTGAGGAGCTACCTTGGGAGGTGTTGTTGGTGGGGGGGGGGGGGGGGAGGGGCCTGAGGAGCTACCTTGGGAGGTGTTGTTGGTGGGGGGGCGTTGGTGGGGGAGGGGCAGGGGAGAGGGGTCCTGAGGAGCTACCTTGGGAGGTGTTGTTGGTGGTGGGGGGGGGGTTGTCAGTTAGGTATTTAAATTTAATATTGTAAGATAGGTTATATAGGGCGAGGTGTTGAGGAAGGAATAAGAAAAGTGTTTGGGACTGAGTTAAGTGTATTAGTTGTTGTGATTGATGTTAGAAGGAAGGTAGGTGGTTGAAATGTGTAAAGATTTGTTAATGAGATCATTTGGTTAATAATGTAGGAATTAAGGGTAAGTGATCACTGGAGATAGATATTCAACAGTATATTAAGAGGCCAAGTTTTAGCAGGTAGGTAGGCCGACCGGCCGGCAGAGAGAGACAATGGACTGACAAACAGGTAGACGTTTTCTTCATGGATGGTAAACTATTATTAAAATGGCATGTACACATTTCCATGTGCGACATTCTTGTACACACACACACACACACACACACACACACACACACACACACACACACACACACACACACACACACACACACACACACACACACACACTGACCCACAGAGACTGCCCAAATATGTATACTAACAGCAGCAGCAGTTGGTGTTCCCAGGCAGGTCACCCATCCAAGTACTAACCAAAGTCAACGGTGTTTAACCTGACAGATGTATGGGAGGAGACGCAGTGTTCTCAAGGTGATAGGTAGGTAGGTAGTATGGCCGTTGCTATTGTATACAAGTAGTAAGTAATCACATGTGAGTGAGTGAGTGAGTCAGGATACTGGTAACTGCGGCGGGCGGGCAGGCAGGCGGAGGATACTCACACATAGCAGCCAATTCTCCATTAATGATAGTACTTATTGCAACTATTTAGTCAAATTAACCAACAACAAATGGACTACTACTACTGTTGCTCCAAAATAGAAATGTTGGGATGCCACCGCTGCCATTGATCTCGCACAAGTTGCTGCTGACAAATGACTCATCTTAGGCCTTGCATATGCTCTCTTAGGCTTCATTTAGTCAATAATTGTAACATCATTGAGTCGGGGGACAGGCAGACAGGCACTTTATACATGTTAGGCTTATAGTGGTCTCCAACACCCACCACCCCACAAGGTCCAACTAGTGACTAACCCTCACTCACTCACCACGCCCCAAGTAGCTAGCTTACTAACTCCTGGATACCTATTTACTGCTAGGTGAACAGAGACATTCGGTGATAGGAAAGGCTACCAACAACTACAGCCCTTTTTCTATTTCTATTTCTATTTCTACAAACCTAGTCTATTTCCTAGTCTAAACTAACCTAACCTAACCTCACCTAACCTAACCCAACCTAACCTAAGCTAATCTAACATAACCTAACCTAACTAACTCCTGGATACCTATTTACTGCTAGGTAAACAGAGACATTCGGTGATAGGAAAGGCTACTAACATTTACAGCCCTACTTCTACAAACCTACCCTAAACCAACCTAACCTAATCTAACCTAACCTAACCTAACCTAATCTAACCTAACCTAAGCTAATCTAACATAACCTAACCTAACTAACTCCTGGATACCTATTTACTGCTAGGTGAACAGAGACATTCGGTGATAGGAAAGGCTACTAACATTTACAGCCCTACTTCTACAAACCTACCCTAAACCAACCTAACCTAATCTAACCTAACCTAACCTAACCTAATCTAACCTAACCTAAGCTAATCTAACATAACCTAACCTAACTAACTCCTGGATACCTATTTACTGCTAGGTGAACAGAGACATTCGGTGATAGGAAAGGCACTAACATTTACAGCCCTACTTCTACAAACCTACCCTAAACCAACCTAACCTAATCTAACCTAACCTAACCTAACCTAATCTAACCTAACCTAAGCTAATCTAACATAACCTAACCTAACTAACTCCTGGATACCTATTTACTGCTAGGTGAACAGAGGCATTCGGTGATAGGAAAGGCTACTAACATTTACAGCCCTACTTCTACAAACCTACCCTAAACCAACCTAACCTAATCTAACCTAACCTAACCAAACCTAATCTAACCTAACCTAATCTAACCTAAGCTAATCTAACATAACCTAACCTAACTAACTCCTGGATACCTATTTACTGCTAGGTGAACAGAGGCATTCGGTGATAAGACACGTTACCTAAAATTCAAGCAATTTTTTTTGTCTATTTTTTTATTGTTTTTAAATAATTTATAATTTATACTTGATTCATTTTTTATAATGTTTTTACCTATTTCTATTTCTACAAACGTAGCCTATTTCCTAGCCTAAATTAACCTAAAAATGTGTGTGTATATATATATATATATATATATATATATATATATATATATATATATATATATATATATATATATATATATATATATATATATATATATATATATATATATATATATTTAAATATATATATATATATATATCAGTCGGTGGAATAATACAAATATTACACCTAACCAACCACAAAATAACCAACCTTAACTGTACCTTACCAACATACCCTAACCAATCAACCCTAACCAACCTAAGCTTACATATTATCTAAATTGCTTATTAAACCATAATTATGCTTGTTCTAACCTAAAATTCTAACCTCAAATTCTAACCTAATTCTAATTCTAACCTAATTCTAATTCTAACCAACCTAACCAGTCTAACAAACTAACCTAACCAACTTAAACTAACCAACCTAACCAATCATCTACCTAACCAACTAACCAACCTAACCAACCAACCTAATCAACCAACCTAACCAACTAACCTAACCCACTTAACCAACCAACCTTAGCAACCAACCTAAGCAACCTAACCTAACCATCCAACCTAACCAACCAACCTAATCCACTTAACCAACCAACCTTAGCAACCAACCTAACCAACCAACCAACCAACCTAAGCAACCTAACCTAACCATCCAACCCAACCTAACCAACCTAACCTAACCAACCTAACCTAATCTAACCAACCAATCTAACCAACCAACCTAACCTAACCTAACCTAACCTAACCAACCAACCTAACCAACCAACCAATCTAACCTAACCAACCAACCTAACCAACCTAACCTAACCAACCTAACCTAACCTAACCAACCTAACCTAACCTAACCAACCTAACCTAACCTAACCAACCTAACCTAACCTAACCAACCAACCAACCTAAGCAACCAACCTAACCAACCTAACCTAAACCAACCTAACCTAACCTAACCAACCTAACCTAACCTAACCTAACCAACCTAACCTAACCAACCTAACCTAACCTAACCAACCTAACCTAACCAACCTAACCTAACCAACCTAACCTAACCTAACCAACCAACCAACCTAAGCAACCAACCTAACCAACCTAAGCAACCAACCTAACCAACCTAAGCAACCTAACCAGCCTTAGCAACCTAACCAACCTAAGCAACCTAACCAACCTAAGCAACCTAAGCAACCTAACCAACCTAAGCAACCTAAGCAACCTAACCTAATCAACCAACCTAACCTAATCAACCTAACCTAAGCAACCTAACCTAACCAACCTAACCTAAGCAACCTAACCTAACCAACCAACCTACTTAACCAACCTAACCTAACCAACCTAACCTAACCTAACCAACCTAACCTAACCTCCCTTCTTATTATCTGACACGAACCTTCGGTTCGTGTCAGAGTCCATGAGTGTCCGTGTGTGTGTCCGTGTGAGTGTCCGTGTCCGTGTATCCATGGGGTTTTGGGTCCAGGAAGCTATTTGTGTCGACCCAAATTGCCTCCCTTCTCCCCACCTGAAATCCAGGTGGATTGAAAGACCTGCCCGAGGTCAGTGGATCCAGGTATCCGTCCGTGGCCCCCCGGACTTCAACCCTTCCCCACATTCCAAGGAGTCGGTCAATCAATCTTCGGCTATCCAGAGAATCTATCGAAACTGATGCTCCTACAGGAGGGGACACACAGAGAAATCTGTGCCCTGTACTTGCAACCGTTCCGACAGGCTCGAACGCAGATCTATCCGGATTAGGAACTTGTTCTATCCGACTAGGCCACGCTGGAGTTGCCTTCTGAATCAAATTTGGCACTTGTATTTATATCTCATAGCAAGGTTAGTTAGTGTCTATTTATCAACAGTTGCAATGATTGAGATGTGAAGTTGTTAATTTGTGTTGACAGTTAGAAAGACCTGACAGCTTTATTTGATAAGGTTGCAGTCCCGTGAGGCAGTTTTATGAATGAATATTGGAGATTGGCTAACTAACTGACATGTGTGTGTGTGTGTGTGTGTGTTTAAAAGTATGTATTAATTAATAATTAGTGTGGTGTTTCCAAATGAGTTTGTGAATGGTAAACAAGCAATGCAATATCCAATATGTGCTATTTTAGGCCTCGTTCTGTAAAATACATGTTTTACTAGGGAAGGAAAATCCGGTTTGTTTTTTTCCCTCGTTTTATTTCAGGAATAAATAGCACATAGGCGAAGGACCGAAGGTTTTGGCTGGTTAAATATAGCGTTGTGGCCGCCATTTTCTGTGTTGGGCGGGGGGGGGGAGGGGGTGGGGGATGGAGGGGGCGGTATGGGGGATAGGGGGGGGGTTAGATGGTGGGGGAGAGGGGCCCTGAGGAGCTACCTTGGGAGGTGTTGTTGGTGGGGGGGGGGGGTTGGTGGGGAAGGGGCCCTGAGGAGCTACCTTGGGAGGTGTTGTTGGTGGGGGGGGCGTTGGTGGGGGAGGGGGCAGGGGGAGAGGGGTCCTGAGGAGCTACCTTGGGAGGTGTTGTTGGTGGTGGGGGGGGGGTTGTCAGTTAGGTATTTAAATTTAATATTGTAAGATAGGTTATATAGGGCGAGGTGTTGAGGAAGGAATAAGAAAAGTGTTTGGGACTGAGTTAAGTGTATTAGTTGTTGTGATTGATGTTAGAAGGAAGGTAGGTGGTTGAAATGTGTAAAGATTTGTTAATGAGATCATTTGGTTAATAATGTAGGAATTAAGGGTAAGTGATCACTGGAGATAGATATTCAACAGTATATTAAGAGGCCAAGTTTTAGCAGGTAGGTAGGCCGACCGGCCGGCAGAGAGAGACAATGGACTGACAAACAGGTAGACGTTTTCTTCATGGATGGTAAACTATTATTAAAATGGCATGTACACATTTCCATGTGCGACATTCTTGTACACACACACACACACACACACACACACACACACACACACACACACACACACACACACACTGACCCACAGAGACTGCCCAAATATGTATACTAACAGCAGCAGCAGTTGGTGTTCCCAGGCAGGTCACCCATCCAAGTACTAACCAAAGTCAACGGTGTTTAACCTGACAGATGTATGGGAGGAGACGCAGTGTTCTCAAGGTGATAGGTAGGTAGGTAGTATGGCCGTTGCTATTGTATACAAGTAGTAAGTAATCACATGTGAGTGAGTGAGTGAGTCAGGATACTGGTAACTGCGGCGGGCGGGCAGGCAGGCGGAGGATACTCACACATAGCAGCCAATTCTCCATTAATGATAGTACTTATTGCAACTATTTAGTCAAATTAACCAACAACAAATGGACTACTACTACTACTACTACTGTTGCTCCAAAATAGAAATGTTGGGATGCCACCGCTGCCATTGATCTCGCACAAGTTGCTGCTGACAAATGACTCATCTTAGGCCTTGCATATGCTCTCTTAGGCTTCATTTAGTCAATAATTGTAACATCATTGAGTCGGGGGACAGGCAGACAGGCACTTTATACATGTTAGGCTTATAGTGGTCTCCAACACCCACCACCCCACAAGGTCCAACTAGTGACTAACCCTCACTCACTCACCACGCCCCAAGTAGCTAGCTTACTAACTCCTGGATACCTATTTACTGCTAGGTGAACAGAGACATTCGGTGATAGGAAAGGCTACCAACAACTACAGCCCTTTTTCTATTTCTATTTCTACAAACCTAGTCTATTTCCTAGTCTAAACTAACCTAACCTAACCTCACCTAACCTAACCCAACCTAACCTAAGCTAATCTAACATAACCTAACCTAACTAACTCCTGGATACCTATTTACTGCTAGGAACAGAGACATTCGGTGATAGGAAAGGCTACTAACATTTACAGCCCTACTTCTACAAACCTACCCTAAACCAACCTAACCTAATCTAACCTAACCTAACCTAACCTAATCTAACCTAACCTAAGCTAATCTAACATAACCTAACCTAACTAACTCCTGGATACCTATTTACTGCTAGGTGAACAGAGACATTCGGTGATAGGAAAGGCTACTAACATTTACAGCCCTACTTCTACAAACCTACCCTAAACCAACCTAACCTAATCTAACCTAACCTAACCTAACCTAATCTAACCTAACCTAAGCTAATCTAACATAACCTAACCTAACTAACTCCTGGATACCTATTTACTGCTAGGTGAACAGAGACATTCGGTGATAGGAAAGGCTACTAACATTTACAGCCCTACTTCTACAAACCTACCCTAAACCAACCTAACCTAATCTAACCTAACCTAACCTAACCTAATCTACCTAACCTAAGCTAATCTAACATAACCTAACCTAACTAACTCCTGGATACCTATTTACTGCTAGGTGAACAGAGGCATTCGGTGATAGGAAAGGCTACTAACATTTACAGCCCTACTTCTACAAACCTACCCTAAACCAACCTAACCTAATCTAACCTAACCTAACCAAACCTAATCTAACCTAACCTAATCTAACCTAAGCTAATCTAACATAACCTAACCTAACTAACTCCTGGATACCTATTTACTGCTAGGTGAACAGAGGCATTCGGTGATAGGAAAGGCTACCAACAATTACAGCCCTACTTCTACAAACCTACCCTAAACCAACCTAGCCTAATCTAACCTAATCTAACCTAACCTAACCCTAACCTAATCTAACCTAAGCTAATCTAACATAACCTAACCTAACTAACTCCTGGATACCTATTTACTGCTAGGTGAACAGAAACATTCGGTGATAGGAAGCGCTACCAACAATTACAGCCCTATTTCTATTTCTACAAACCTAGCCTATTTCCTAGCCTAAACTAACTTAACCTAATCTAACCTAACCTAACTAATTCCTGGATACTTACTTACTGCTAGGTGAACAGAGGCATTCGGTGATAGGAAACACTACCAACAACTACAGCCCTTTTTCCATTTCTATTTCTACAAACCTAGTCTATTTCCTAGTCTGAACTAACCTAACCTAACCTCACCTACCTAACCTCACCTCACCTCACCTCACCTCACCTTACCTCACCTTACCTTTCCTCACCTAACATAATCTCACCTCACCTCACCGAATCTCACCTAACCTAACCTAACCTAACCTCACCTCACCTCACCTCACCTCACACTCACCTCACCTTTCCTCACTTAACATAATCTCACCTCACCTCACCAAAACCTCACCTCAGCAAACCTCACTTCACCTCACCTCACCTAACCTAAACCTCACCTAACCTAACCTCACCTAACCTCACCTCACCTAACCTAACTAACTCCTGGATACTTACTTACTGCTAGGTGAACAGAGGCATTCGGTGATAGGAAACGCTACCAAGAATTACATCCCTTTTTCTATTTCTATTTCTACAAACCTAGCCTATTTCCTAGCCAAAACTAACCTAACCTAATCTAACCTTACCTAACCTAACCTAACTAACTCCTGATCAACCAGGCTGTGACTCATACGTCAGGTTGCGAGCAGCCGCGTCTAACAGCCTTGTTGATCAGTCCAGCAACCATGAGGCCTGGTCGACGACCGGGCCGCGGGGACGCTAAGCCCCGAAAGCACCTCAAGGTACTCCTGGATACCTATTTACTGCTAGGTGAACAGAGGCATTCGATGATAGGAAAGATTACCAACAATTACAGCCCTTTTTCTATTTCTATTTCTACAAACCTAGTCTATTTCCTAGCCTAAACTAACCTAACCTAATCTAACCTAACCTAACTAACTCTTGGATACCTATTTACTGCTAGGTGAACAGAGGCATTCGGTGATAGGAAACGCTACCAACAATTACAGCCCTATTTCTATTTCTACAAATCTAGCCTATTTCCTAGCCTAACCTAATCTAATCTAATTAACTCCTGGATACTTACTTACTGCTAGGGTGAACAGAGGCATTCGGTGATAGGAAACGCTACCAACATTTACAGCCCCTTTTCTATTTCTATTTTTACAAACCTAGCCTATTTCCTAGCCAAAACTAACCTAACCTAATCTAACCTTACCTAATCTAACCTTACCTAACCTAACTAACTCCTGATCAACCAGGCTGTGACTCATACGTCAGGTTGCGAGCAGCCGCGTCTAACAGCCTTGTTGATCAGTCCAGCAAACATGAGGCCTGGTCGACGACCGGGCCGCGGGGACGCTAAGCCCCGAAAGCACCTCAAGGTACTCCTGGATACCTATTTACTGCTAGGTGAACAGAGGCATTCGGTGATAGGAAACGCTAC
>NW_027189645.1:87500-95000 GCF_040958095.1 Procambarus clarkii
CAATGCAATATCCAATATGTGCTATTTTAGGCCTCGTTCTGTAAAATACATGTTTTACTAGGGAAGGAAAATCCGGTTTGTTTTTTTCCCTCGTTTTATTTCAGGAATAAATAGCACATAGGCGAAGGACCGAAGGTTTTGGCTGGTTAAATATAGCGTTGTGGCCGCCATTTTCTGTGTTGGGCGGGGGGGGGAGGGGGTGGGGGATGGAGGGGGCGGTATGGGGGATAGGGGGGGGGGTTAGATGGTGGGGGAGAGGGGCCCTGAGGAGCTACCTTGGGAGGTGTTGTTGGTGGGGGAGGGGGCAGGGGGAGAGGGGTCCTGAGGAGCTACCTTGGGAGGTGTTGTTGGTGGTGGGGGGGGGGTTGTCAGTTAGGTATTTAAATTTAATATTGTAAGATAGGTTATATAGGGCGAGGTGTTGAGGAAGGAATAAGAAAAGTGTTTGGGACTGAGTTAAGTGTATTAGTTGTTGTGATTGATGTTAGCAGGAAGGTAGGTGGTTGAAATGTGTAAAGATTTGTTAATGAGATCATTTGGTTAATAATGTAGGAATTAAGGGTAAGTGATCACTGGAGATAGATATTCAACAGTATATTAAGAGGCCAAGTTTTAGCAGGTAGGTAGGCCGACCGGCCGGCAGAGAGAGACAATGGACTGACAAACAGGTAGACGTTTTCTTCATGGATGGTAAACTATTATTAAAATGGCATGTACACATTTCCATGTGCGACATTCTTGTACACACACACACACACACACACACACACACACACACACACACACACACACACACACACACACACTGACCCACAGAGACTGCCCAAATATGTATACTAACAGCAGCAGCAGTTGGTGTTCCCAGGCAGGTCACCCATCCAAGTACTAACCAAAGTCAACGGTGTTTAACCTGACAGATGTATGGGAGGAGACGCAGTGTTCTCAAGGTGATAGGTAGGTAGGTAGTATGGCCGTTGCTATTGTATACAAGTAGTAAGTAATCACATGTGAGTGAGTGAGTCAGGATACTGGTAACTGCGGCGGGCGGGCAGGCAGGCGGAGGATACTCACACATAGCAGCCAATTCTCCATTAATGATAGTACTTATTGCAACTATTTAGTCAAATTAACCAACAACAAATGGACTACTACTACTACTACTACTGTTGCTCCAAAATAGAAATGTTGGGATGCCACCGCTGCCATTGATCTCGCACAAGTTGCTGCTGACAAATGACTCATCTTAGGCCTTGCATATGCTCTCTTAGGCTTCATTTAGTCAATAATTGTAACATCATTGAGTCGGGGGACAGGCAGACAGGCACTTTATACATGTTAGGCTTATAGTGGTCTCCAACACCCACCACCCCACAAGGTCCAACTAGTGACTAACCCTCACTCACTCACCACGCCCCAAGTAGCTAGCTTACTAACTCCTGGATACCTATTTACTGCTAGGTGAACAGAGACATTCGGTGATAGGAAAGGCTACCAACAACTACAGCCCTTTTTCTATTTCTATTTCTACAAACCTAGTCTATTTCCTAGTCTAAACTAACCTAACCTAACCTCACCTAACCTAACCCAACCTAACCTAAGCTAATCTAACATAACCTAACCTAACTAACTCCTGGATACCTATTTACTGCTAGGTGAACAGAGACATTCGGTGATAGGAAAGGCTACTAACATTTACAGCCCTACTTCTACAAACCTACCCTAAACCAACCTAACCTAATCTAACCTAACCTAACCTAACCTAATCTAACCTAACCTAAGCTAATCTAACATAACCTAACCTAACTAACTCCTGGATACCTATTTACTGCTAGGTGAACAGAGACATTCGGTGATAGGAAAGGCTACTAACATTTACAGCCCTACTTCTACAAACCTACCCTAAACCAACCTAACCTAATCTAACCTAACCTAACCTAACCTAATCTAACCTAACCTAAGCTAATCTAACATAACCTAACCTAACTAACTCCTGGATACCTATTTACTGCTAGGTGAACAGAGACATTCGGTGATAGGAAAGGCTACTAACATTTACAGCCCTACTTCTACAAACCTACCCTAAACCAACCTAACCTAATCTAACCTAACCTAACCTAACCTAATCTAACCTAACCTAAGCTAATCTAACATAACCTAACCTAACTAACTCCTGGATACCTATTTACTGCTAGGTGAACAGAGGCATTCGGTGATAGGAAAGGCTACTAACATTTACAGCCCTACTTCTACAAACCTACCCTAAACCAACCTAACCTAATCTAACCTAACCTAACCAAACCTAATCTAACCTAACCTAATCTAACCTAAGCTAATCTAACATAACCTAACCTAACTAACTCCTGGATACCTATTTACTGCTAGGTGAACAGAGGCATTGGTGATAGGAAAGGCTACCAACAATTACAGCCCTACTTCTACAAACCTACCCTAAACCAACCTAGCCTAATCTAACCTAATCTAACCTAACCTAACCCTAACCTAATCTAACCTAAGCTAATCTAACATAACCTAACCTAACTAACTCCTGGATACCTATTTACTGCTAGGTGAACAGAAACATTCGGTGATAGGAAGCGCTACCAACAATTACAGCCCTATTTCTATTTCTACAAACCTAGCCTATTTCCTAGCCTAAACTAACTTAACCTAATCTAACCTAACCTAACTAATTCCTGGATACTTACTTACTGCTAGGTGAACAGAGGCATTCGGTGATAGGAAACACTACCAACAACTACAGCCCTTTTTCCATTTCTATTTCTACAAACCTAGTCTATTTCCTAGTCTGAACTAACCTAACCTAACCTCACCTAACCTAACCTCACCTCACCACCTCACCTCACCTTACCTCACCTTACCTTTCCTCACCTAACATAATCTCACCTCACCTCACCGAATCTCACCTAACCTAACCTAACCTCACCTCACCTCACCTCACCTCACCTCACCTCACCTTTCCTCACTTAACATAATCTCACCTCACCTCACCAAAACCTCACCTCAGCAAACCTCACTTCACCTCACCTCACCTAACCTAAACCTCACCTCTAACCTCACCTAACCTCACCTCACCTAACCTAACTAACTCCTGGATACTTACTTACTGCTAGGTGAACAGAGGCATTCGGTGATAGGAAACGCTACCAAGAATTACATCCCTTTTTCTATTTCTATTTCTACAAACCTAGCCTATTTCCTAGCCAAAACTAACCTAACCTAATCTAACCTTACCTAACCTAACCTAACTAACTCCTGATCAACCAGGCTGTGACTCATACGTCAGGTTGCGAGCAGCCGCGTCTAACAGCCTTGTTGATCAGTCCAGCAACCATGAGGCCTGGTCGACGACCGGGCCGCGGGGACGCTAAGCCCCGAAAGCACCTCAAGGTACTCCTGGATACCTATTTACTGCTAGGTGAACAGAGGCATTCGATGATAGGAAAGATTACCAACAATTACAGCCCTTTTTCTATTTCTATTTCTACAAACCTAGTCTATTTCCTAGCCTAAACTAACCTAACCTAATCTAACCTAACCTAACTAACTCTTGGATACCTATTTACTGCTAGGTGAACAGAGGCATTCGGTGATAGGAAACGCTACCAACAATTACAGCCCTATTTCTATTTCTACAAATCTAGCCTATTTCCTAGCCTAACCTAATCTAATCTAATTAACTCCTGGATACTTACTTACTGCTAGGGTGAACAGAGGCATTCGGTGATAGGAAACGCTACCAACATTTACAGCCCCTTTTCTATTTCTATTTTTACAAACCTAGCCTATTTCCTAGCCAAAACTAACCTAACCTAATCTAACCTTACCTAATCTAACCTTACCTAACCTAACTAACTCCTGATCAACCAGGCTGTGACTCATACGTCAGGTTGCGAGCAGCCGCGTCTAACAGCCTTGTTGATCAGTCCAGCAAACATGAGGCCTGGTCGACGACCGGGCCGCGGGGACGCTAAGCCCCGAAAGCACCTCAAGGTACTCCTGGATACCTATTTACTGCTAGGTGAACAGAGGCATTCGGTGATAGGAAACGCTACCAACAATTACAGCCCTATTTCTATTTCTACAAACCTAACCTATTTCCTAGCAATAACTAACCTAACCTAATCTAACCTAACCTAAATTAACTTAACCTAACCTTATCTAAACTAACCTAACTAACTAACTTCTGGATACCTATTTACTGCTAGGTGAATAGAGGCATTCGGTGATAGGAAACGCTACCTACAATTACAGCCCTCTTTCTATTACTATTTCTACAAACATAGCCCATTTCCTAGCCTAAAATAACCTAACCTAACCTAACCCTCCAAACCTAGCTTATTTCCTAGCCAAAACTAACCTAACCTAACCAACTCCTGGATACCTATTTACTGCTAGGTGAACAGAGGCATTCGGTGATAAGACACGTTACCTAAAATTCAAGCAATTTTTTTTGTCTATTTTTTTATTGTTTTTAAATAATTTATAATTTATACTTGATTCATTTTTTATAATGTTTTTACCTATTTCTATTTCTACAAACGTAGCCTATTTCCTAGCCTAAATTAACCTAAAAATGTGTGTGTATATATATATATATATATATATATATATATATATATATATATATATATATATATATATATATATATATATATATATATATATATATATATATATATATATATATAATATATATATATATATATCAGTCGGTGGAATAATACAAATATTACACCTAACCAACCACAAAATAACCAACCTTAACTGTACCTTACCAACATACCCTAACCAATCAACCCTAACCAACCTAAGCTTACATATTATCTAAATTGCTTATTAAACCATAATTATGCTTGTTCTAACCTAAAATTCTAACCTCAAATTCTAACCTAATTCTAATTCTAACCTAATTCTAATTCTAACCAACCTAACCAGTCTAACAAACTAACCTAACCAACTTAAACTAACCAACCTAACCAATCATCTACCTAACCAACTAACCAACCAACCTAATCAACCAACCTAACCAACAACTAACCTAACCCACTTAACCAACCAACCTTAGCAACCAACCTAAGCAACCTAACCTAACCATCCAACCTAACCAACCAACCTTCCACAACCAACCAACCTTAGCAACCAACCTAACCAACCCAACCTAAAGCAACCTAACCTAACCCCCACCCAACCCTAACCAACCTAACCAACCTAACCTAACCAACCAACCAATCTAACCAACCAACCTAACCTAACCTAACCTAACCAACCAACCCTAACCAACCAACCTAACCAACCAATCTAACCTAACCAACCAACCTAACCAACCTAACCTAACCAACCTAACCTAACCTAAACCTAACCTAACCTAACCAACCTAACCTAACCTAACCAACCTAACCTAACCTAACCAACCTAACCTAACCTAACCAACCAACCAACCTAAGCAACCAACCTAACCAACCTAACCTAACCAACCTAACCTAACCTAACCAACCTAACCTAACCTAACCTAACCAACCTAACCTAACCAACCTAACCTAACCTAACCAACCTAACCTAACCAACCTAACCTAACCTAACCAACCAACCAACCTAAGCAACCAACCTAACCAACCTAAGCAACCAACCTAACCAACCTAAGCAACCTAACCAGCCTTAGCAACCTAACCAACCTAAGCAACCTAACCAACCTAAGCAACCTAACCAACCTAAGCAACCTAAGCAACCTAACCTAATCAACCAACCTAACCTAATCAACCTAACCTAAGCAACCTAACCTAACCAACCAACCTACTTAACCAACCTAACCTAACCAACCTAACCTAACCTCCCTTCTTATTATCTGACACGAACCTTCGGTTCGTGTCAGAGTCCATGAGTGTCCGTGTGTGTGTCCGTGTGAGTGTCCGTGTCCGTGTATCCATGGGGTTTTGGGTCCAGGAAGCTATTTGTGTCGACCCAAATTGCCTCCCTTCTCCCCACCTGAAATCCAGGTGGATTGAAAGACCTGCCCGAGGTCAGTGGATCCAGGTATCCGTCCGTGGCCCCCCGGACTTCAACCCTTCCCCACATTCCAAGGAGTCGGTCAATCAATCTTCGGCTATCCAGAGAATCTATCGAAACTGATGCTCCTACAGGAGGGGACACACAGAGAAATCTGTGCCCTGTACTTGCAACCGTTCCGACAGGCTCGAACGCAGATCTATCCGGATTAGGAACTTGTTCTATCCGACTAGGCCACGCTGGAGTTGCCTTCTGAATCAAATTTGGCACTTGTATTTATATCTCATAGCAAGGTTAGTTAGTGTCTATTTATCAACAGTTGCAATGATTGAGATGTGAAGTTGTTAATTTGTGTTGACAGTTAGAAAGACCTGACAGCTTTATTTGATAAGGTTGCAGTCCCGTGAGGCAGTTTTATGAATGAATATTGGAGATTTTAGGCTAACTGACATGTGTGTGTGTGTGTGTGTGTGTGTGTTTAAAAGTATGTATTAATTAATAATTAGTGTGGTGTTTCCAAATGAGTTTGTGAATGGTAAACAAGCAATGCAATATCCAATATGTGCTATTTTAGGCCTCGTTCTGTAAAATACATGTTTTACTAGGGAAGGAAAATCCGGTTTGTTTTTTTCCCTCGTTTTATTTCAGGAATAAATAGCACATAGGCGAAGGACCGAAGGTTTTGGCTGGTTAAATATAGCGTTGTGGCCGCCATTTTCTGTGTTGGGCGGGGGGGGGAGGGGGTGGGGGATGGAGGGGGCGGTATGGGGGATAGGGGGGGGGTTAGATGGTGGGGGAGAGGGGCCCTGAGGAGCTACCTTGGGAGGTGTTGTTGGTGGGGGAGGGGGCAGGGGGAGAGGGGTCCTGAGGAGCTACCTTGGGAGGTGTTGTTGGTGGTGGGGGGGGGTTGTCAGTTAGGTATTTAAATTTAATATTGTAAGATAGGTTATATAGGGCGAGGTGTTGAGGAAGGAATAAGAAAAGTGTTTGGGACTGAGTTAAGTGTATTAGTTGTTGTGATTGATGTTAGCAGGAAGGTAGGTGGTTGAAATGTGTAAAGATTTGTTAATGAGATCATTTGGTTAATAATGTAGGAATTAAGGGTAAGTGATCACTGGAGATAGATATTCAACAGTATATTAAGAGGCCAAGTTTTAGCAGGTAGGTAGGCCGACCGGCCGGCAGAGAGAGACAATGGACTGACAAACAGGTAGACGTTTTCTTCATGGATGGTAAACTATTATTAAAATGGCATGTACACATTTCCATGTGCGACATTCTTGTACACACACACACACACACCACACACACACACACACACACACACACACACACACACACACTGACCCACAGAGACTGCCCAAATATGTATACTACACAGCAGCAGCAGTTGGTGTTCCCAGGCAGGTCACCCATCCAAGTACTAACCAAAGTCAACGGTGTTTAACCTGACAGATGTATGGGAGGAGACGCAGT